>NW_012147841.1:2613564-2616108 GCF_000956105.1 Propithecus coquereli
CTCATATTTACCATTGTTAGAGTCATAGTAGAGTGGTTTGCAAAAATAAAAAAAAAATCTTTCTAGAATTGATCACATAAATCTTGGCAAACCAAAAGATACTTTATTTGCAAAATTGTCTCATGTAAGCCAACATGCTCAGCTAAAACTAGAAGCCTTGAATTCCAGATTTTGGTTAGTTCTGCCTTTTATCAAAAAGAAAGAAAGCTTAATGCTATAGCTTTAGGAAATGAGCTTCTCCAGACATTTGTCATTTTAAATGCCCGTGATTTACAAAGCATCAAATAGCACTTATTCTCTAACAATTCCTATTTCTATTAAGAAATAGAGATATAGGCTTCCACCACTGGTGTTCTATATTCACAAAAGGAGTTTCCTGAGGTTTCTGTAAAACCACCATAATTTCCACTGACACATTTATCTAACGGTTGATGTCATTTTGGTGAGAGAAGGAGAGCAGTTAAGAAACTTGTTCCCTGTGAGCACTGATCCAGAACACACCGCAAACAGGTCTGTCAGAGCGGCATCTTTGGGGAGAGTAAGCCCAGTTGCTACACAATCAGACTCTGCCACCTAGATTAATGTCTTACAGAAAAGGCTAAAAACATGTGCCTCTCTTAAAGTGGTAGATAATGTAACATAAAACATATTGCAGCATTTCTGAGAAGTTCTTCTATTATACCTAAATTGATATAAATCTAGTTATTGTATATTTGGATTATGTGGGTATTACATAGATATGTGGGTATACACACATGTGAATGATATAAATATCCATTGTGATGGAGTTGGGATGTACCAGCTGTGGAGGCATTTGTTCCCTTCTTACTGCAGCTGGCCACGATAGCAGCTGGCAGACATTAGAGGGACCACCTGACACACACTTGCTAACACCACTGCTGATAGTGCTAACAGCAGTGAAACAAGGGATTGATTTCCCAGAAAGAATAAGTTAGACCCTGGGGAAAAAACAATTGTAGGGAGGCATAAAAGAATTTGACTTGTGTACTCTAATGTAGATCATCTTATCTGAGCAAAGAGAATACCAATAACTAGGGAAACAGTTTAGTAGACACACATATGTTCACCATTTAAATGAATGCCCCATTGAAACACTTTGCTCCTTAAGAGTTTTAGGAAGAACAATTGAATGCACTATCTAGATTTGCTGGATATGAAACTGTGCAACAGTAAAATCTCAGGTATTGGTAGTTATGGCAGAATTAAGGGTGAGGCTACCAGAGGAAGCGGGGGTGATGAAACACAAAGAAAATAAGTCATTTCCCCATAATAATAATTATTTTTTTCGAGTAGTAAAAACAAATCAAAACAAAATCTGGAAAATGCTTTTCCAGAAAAGAGAAATTCATCTAACTAATTCTGGACGTGATAGATAATTGCACATTCCTTGCACTTTGGATTTTAAAAATCCACACCACACCCCAACATGCACACACCCTACGATGCTCTGTATTAACAGTTGATGTGTGTAATGACAAAGTGAATATTAACAATTCTACCCCCAGGCTGAGATATTTGGTCCAGGAATAAGTTTTGATACACAGCATGGATTCTTTTCATCAATTCCTCATTTTTGCTTCAGTTAGGGAAATAAGTCTCCTGTGTTTGCAACCAAAAAAGTTCTAACCAATATGTTGGCCAAGAATTCCAACATTATGCTAGCTAACTAGGACCTTCAAATTGTTCTATGTATAAGTATATTAACATTACTATTAATATCTCAAGAAATATGTATAAGACATTTTATTTAGTGAGTGGAACCATTATAAAGATATTCTTTTGTTGTCATAAGATCTCAAGAAAAATAATTCTTCAGGTATTAGTGATGTGAAAACAAGTGACTCCAATCAACAACTCAAGTCAAGATTTAGATGCCTTATAATCCAGCAATCCCACTGCTGGGTTTATATCCAAAAGAAAGAAAATCAGTATATTGAAGAGACATCTGCACTCCTGTGTTTATCACAGCACTATTCAACACAGCCAAGATTTGGAATCAACCTAAGTGTCCATCAATGAATGAATAGATTTAAAAAATGTGGTACATATACACAATGGGATATCATTCTGCCATCAAAAAATGAAATCTTGTCATTTTGCAACAATATGGAACCCATTATATTAAGTAAAATGTCAGGCACAGAAAGACAAATATCACGTGTTCTCACTTACATTTGGGGGCTAAAAACATTGATCTCATGGAGATAGAGGGTAGAATGATGGTTTCCAGGGATTGGGAAGTATAGCAGGGAGGGGGAATAGAGTGGGGTTTGTTAGTGGGTACAAAAGTACAGTTGGATAAAAGGAATAACATCTAGTGTTCAGTAGCATAATAGAGTGACTATAGCTAACAATAACTTATTGTATATTTCAAAATAACTAGATGAGTATAGTTGGAATTTTCTAACACAAACAAATAAGTGTTTGCAGTGAGGGATATCCCAATTACCCTGATTTGATCATTACACATTGTATGCCTGTATCAAAATATGTACTCCATAAATATGTACTATTATATATCCA
>NW_012147841.1:2617623-2645848 GCF_000956105.1 Propithecus coquereli
ACAAAAAAAAAAACATGGGACTAGAGAACACTAGATAAAAAAAAGAAAGCTATGCAAAACATAAGTCTAATTTTTCACGATGAGGATACTTTAAATCCACTGCTTCATGTTAAAGTCAAAGGTGAAATGAAAGCATTTTGTCTTGTTTGATGTTAAAGCAGGATCCTGGAGACACTCAACTCAAAAATTTAGACAAAGAAATAAAGAGTAATGGGCTGTAGTTAGCTTTAATTAGCAAGATAATTAACTCCCAGTGCCACATTCCCTTCTTTCAAGAGCTCTTGTCAGCAAATTAGTTTGTGACTCTCTGTATTACAAAAATCCATCTTTGATTTGCATCCTTACTCCAGAAAGGAATAAAACAAGACAAGAACTTAAAAAGAGGTTAACAGAGTGTGTTTATATAGAAATGAGTCCCTCTCCCTACACATCCATACAGTTCAAAGAATATTGGTAAGATGGGATAGGCACTATGGAAAGGACTGAGAACATAGAAATAAAGATACCATTGTCTCTGGGCAGGACTTGCTCAGAGAATCAATTGGAGAGAGAAAAATCAGTAAACAACTTTTATGATAATCTCTAATAATCTATCAAAATGAGCAAAATTCAATAGAACCACAGAGATGGGAGTGATAACGTTTGTGGGGAAGGATGTGTAGAAAGCCTCACAAAGTATAATACATTCAAGCTAGTTCTTGAATTATGAGGCACACCCATAGCTAATGAACATCCAGTTCCTTGTTAAGAAAAAATATGTGGTTTAATGGAAGCCTTTAGAAAACTATTAGAAAAATAACCTGAGATCCACAGAGAACAGTCATGTCATGCCTTGACCAATGGCTGTAACAACTCAAATTCTCTAGACACTCCCTCCCCATTTCCTGCTCGTTCTCCATCTTGGCAAGAGAAGCAGCACTGGTGAGTGGCTCTCGGTCCTACTATATACCAAAAATAAATTTAAATTTATCTTTGATAGAAGAGAATTACCATTTCTTGGTGTACCATTTCTTGGTACACCAGACTTTGTGTGCATTATCTTGTTTTAGCCTATAGACTATAGTGGCCCGAAAAGTTATGTGATGACATTGTGATGTTATTGTAGTTGATTTTTATTCTCAGAATGAAATATACCCTATAATTTATATTTGTCATTTCACTTTTCACAAAATAAATTGTATATTCTTTGATTTCAGTAATAATCTCTATCCTTCTTTATTTTGTCTAAATATTAAGTAAAAGGGCACAAATACTTGCTAACAGAATAGGAAAAAAATGAAGATTTGGTAAAATATATTTCTTGCTCCACAGCAAACTAATGTATGCATGCCATTTGTTCACAATCCAGAATATTTATTCAACATTAACATCTGTGCATAAAATATGAATAAAGTATGTGTACATTTTTCATTTAGTTTCTCAAGCTTTTTTGACAAATGTTTGCCAACATAGGTAATCATCAGCATTGCCAAGTTAAGAGTATCCCTATTTCTTAGATTAATAAATTAAGGCACAGGAAGGTTTAGTAGGCCAAAGGAGTCACACATGAACCTGATCTGTACCTATTGCCAACATCACCGTTTACTTTCTTCATAAACTACTACTTTTCTGCTGTTTTAATTTCCCTTTCAATTACATTTGTACTGTGGCTACCTTGCCCAAATTCAAAGCTTCTTGGCAGAGCATTATAAATAAAGAAACAAAAGAATTCTCTTTCCCTCTCTTTCTTTCTCTGCCACTGAGGAGATATGCAGGGATATTTCCTTTCAGACAGCTGCTAAATTTATATTTATGTCCTTCCTGTATTTTGTCTCTTGGCTACTGAAATGCACTGTTCATACGTTTCTACGTTTTCTGGGTAGAATCTGATGTAATTTCTGGCAGACGCTATAAGAGGGTTCCAGGCTGTTGGATTCTAACACTAGGGGCTTTGGAGGAAGTCAAGCATATCTTTCATAATAAGGCATTGTTGAAAGGTGCTTTACACAGTTCACAATAGCTAGGAAGCTATTCTGTGGCACATCTCTCTTAACCTTGGTGCCTCAACAGTTCTTTTATCAGCAACTGAGTCTTCTACTGGACCTTTCTATTCCCAAGAGCATGCTAAAATCCTAGTAACCCAGTAATTACTGGCGGCTTGACAGCAATTCAAGTATGGCTGTCACTGAATCACACAACCATGCATCAAAGACAGAGAAAATATTTTTGAAAAAAGGAGACACATCTCTTTCAGGATATTTTTTTCCAAAAATTACTTTACATATCCAGTGTATTTTGGTTGCTGCATGTTCTTTATTTTTTTTTTTTTTGCCTCACATTAATTTTTATTTGATATGAATTGGATTGTGTCTTTCCATCCCTCTTGTTTTCTTGCCAGGGAAGTTGTTCTCCAGAGATTCTCTCCATGAAAATTATATTGAAAGTATGAAATATAAAGTAAATATAGTTTTTCTGGGTTTAGGATAAGTCACTTCAGCAATCAAACATTGTTATTTAACCTTCAGAAATAATTAATATGTAGATATCTGGTAGAGACTATAGAGCTGTAAATAAACATTGCATTATATACTACCAGAATGTTACTGTTATCACTTACTGGGCCAAAAGGGAAAGACAGCAGGCTACATTGTTTTTGAAGATTCTCAGAATCTTTTCAGGCAGTTGATCTTAAGCATGATTTTTAGTAAGATTTTTGGTGAGACAAATTGTTCCAAATCTTGTTTTCATAAAAACAACCTTATTCATTAACTTGAGACAAAGTGTTAAGTGAGTGAGAACAACATATCATGGTCCTTGGGTTTCCTCCCAAAGAACCAGTTTAGAGTTTATGATAAAGCTGCTTATTTAATAAATATCTAAAGTTTATTTCAAATGCTCAAGTATCTTTGTTTAAAGAGGAAAAGAATAGAAATAAGCTAACTGAAAAAAATGTTATACAAATCCAGATTGAAGTCTAGTCCCCTAGAGAAAACTGAATTGTCTGATTTTCTCAATTGATGATGTTAATCAATAAATTTCAACCATTTGGCCAAACTCTGAAGCACTAATCTCTGCTTTCATGTAATATTACATTACTTTTTAGAAAGTCAAAACAACTATATACAAACTTGACTAGAGTCAGGATTCCAACAGGCAGCCAAACAAGCCTGAGCACAAGACAGAAAGCAAAGTTAACACAAGGCAAGATCCTGCATATTTTCAATAGCTTTATTGAGGTATATTTTTTATGTCATAACATTTACCTATTTCAGTTTACAAATCAATGGTCCATACTTTGATAATCATTTGACAAACATGAACTACCAGTAGTTTGACATGGTGAAATATTTTCCTCTTCTCTTTATGCTAAATGACCACAGAGTCCAATTTGGGGCAGTTTCCAGAGCACAACTGACATAAATGTGCATAAAATACTCAGTTTCCCAGACATAGGTGGAGCAATTGAAGAAAGTCTCAATATTTTCTTCGAAAAATTATTTTCTTATCAATATCCTAAAAAATTACACTGTGTAAGCACACTATCTAGCAAAGAGTAACATCTATTGGACTAAGTAAATCCCTTTGCCAACTACTATCTTGCTAGCCCCAATTTATCAGTCTGGTGTAGGGAAGATGGACCAAAACATGCCTATCTACAAGCAAAAAACAAAACCCTGAAAATCCTAGTTGCCTGATGAATTAAGTATGTATAAGCCACTTGGGTGACAAAATGCTGCATAAATTCAATGTGTTGTAATGATAAGTTCATCTTATTGGAAAATTTAATAAAAGTAATTTTCTGACATCTATTGTTAATCCCCCTTTGTACTTATATCCTGTATCTGCAGTTTGTTATTTTGAGATGTCATACTGTACACTGTATTGTAAAAATAAAAAGTAGAATTATATTTCAAAATAAATAAATAAATTAACCTTTGCATGATAACTGAAATCAATAAAAATAAAAGAGAAATTGTCTCATATGTTTTAAATATGGCTCAGATTTTTTGACCTTTCTGTCCTAACCATATTATCTTTGGCTCATACAGGGATTTGTTTTATAAAAATAACTTACGGAAATTTTGAATAGCCTAATATACCATTACGTATTATGCATATCTATTACCACATAGCAGAAGACACAGCTGTACAGTTAGACAATGACCAAGTAAGGAGTGAATTAGATAAGCCTTTGTTCAAGTGCTCAGGTACTCCAATTCCTAGAAGCTCATTCAGTGTCACTACCATGCTCTAAAAGACTAATCAAATATACATAACAATTTACTGACTTTATTTGATTATATAAGTCTCTCTTTACTAGACTATAACATTCTTGAGGACAATACTTTTTTATCATTGTCCTTTTTTCTCTCTGGAACCTAGAAATACAGTATTGTAGTTAAGCAACTGATCTTTAGACTTGGAAAATCCTGATTTCAAATTCTAATTCTGCCACTTACTCACTGTGAGATAAGGCACATTGCTTAATGTTTCTGAGCCTCCATTTTCTCATATTTAAAAGAAGACAATAAGACTGTGCTCATATGGTTGAATGAAACCATAAGTAAGATAATTTGCATGAAACTGTACCCTGCACATGACAAGTATGCAAAAATATAGCATCAGTTGCAATAACAGCTCCAGCAGTATCAGCACTAGTGTATATCTGTTACAGGGACAATAAAAAAGTCACTGAATAAGTTGAATGATGAACATGATTTGTATGCTTGCTTTATGCTAGTATCATGATCAATATAAGTATCTTGGTACATTTAAAAATATCTTATGCTTACATAAGTATAGTTTCTTACATGTTTTATGGTCTTCTTGCATTGAAAATTAACTATGATGAGATAGAAAACTAGTTAGTTGGGATTCTAATGCCCTGAACCCATAACTTATTGCCTACTAGTTGTCACAGGCTGATACAGGAAACAGAATAGGGACAACAAATAGAAAATAAATGTTACTCATTTATCCTTTGATCTCAAACCCCAGTGCCATCTCCTGGTGAACTTGGCCAAATCACTCATGAACATGAAGAATTCTTTTACACAGGCTTGACAAATCAAAGTGGCCTAGATCATTACTCTGCTCCCTCTGCCCTACCCTGCTTAATGGGGGAATGAAACATAACACTTTCTTAGTTTATATAGAGATCTAAGATAGAAAAGCAATTCAGAGAGGAAAAATAAATTCGAAAGAGATAAGTCCCAAAGCCCAGATGATCAAGGAGAAAAGTCATTAACTGCTTTATTCAATAAACTAAAAACCTTAAATTGGAGGAATGTACACCAACAGCTCAGATTTTTTTAAAGCACTGCTCTTTCTTGGGGTTGAACTATCAGGGAAGCTGCCTTGAACTCCCTCCAGATGTTAGGGCACCAGAAAAAGATATGAAAATTCACATTTTTAATAATCAAATTTCATTAAAATTGACAGAAATTTACCAAATATTCATATATATTTTGAAATAATTTGGAAAATAAGTCTTGAAATAATATGAAATAACAAAAAGATGCAAGAAGAGAATTCTAGTTTGTTCTTTGGCTATACAATGTCTTCTCTGGTTCCAGACTTCAAGATGTACTACAAGGCTATAGTAATTAAAACATCAAGGTATTGGCACAAGAATAGAAACATAGACCTTTGGAACAGGACTGAGAAACCAGAGGTGAAACCATCCGGATATTGTCATCTAATCTTTGACAAAGAAGACAAAAATATACACTGGGGAAAGAATCCCTTTTCAATAAGTGGTGCTGGGAAAACTGGATAGCTACATGCAAAAGATTGAAACTGGATCCCCACCTCTCATCTCTTACAAAAATCAATTCTAGATGGATAACAAACTCAAACCTAAGACATGAAACCTTAAAAAAGGTTAAGCTTACATAAGTTGGTAAGAAAGTACTAAAACCCATAATAAAAAAGTGGAAAAATTACATGAAATAAACACACAGACACATGCAGGATAATACGAATAGCTAATAAATACACAAATAAATTAATAAATTCATTGTTAATTTAAAATAACTATGAAATGCCACAACTTGCTTATTAGTACTAGAAAGGGTCCAGCCATGAGCTGGACAATTTTTATGTACTACTGGTATCCTAAATAAAGTCCTACCCTTTGACTAAATAATTCTACTTTTAGAAGTCTATTGTAAGTATGGAAACATTTTGTTTGCATATAAAATGCATAAATGTTCATTATAATAATGAAAAACTTAAAATAAATTATGTAAACATTGATAAATAGCAAAATAAATTATTCTACATGAATTTAGTAATGTTTATAATCATTAAAAAGCATGTTTGAGAAGTATTGAAATAGCATAGGGAAATTTTTTTGTTACTTTAACTGAAAGAAGCACTAAGGCTAAATAAACAATTTGGGTTTATGTGAAAAAATATAAGTGTTCACAGAAGAAGTCTCAGAAATACTCTATAATGGCAAATATGCTTAAGGTATTTTTATTTATTTCTACATGTTCCAAATTTTAAAATGGGCAAGAAAGACTTTCATTTATGTACTTACTCATATTTCATTTTTAATTTGTTTTGAAATAGAAATATTCACAAGCCATCTTATTCAAAAGAGTGAAAATCTCCCTTCCAAAGTTTGATCTCCTGGTAATTACCACTAACTAAAACTATACCCCCAGTTCCAAAAGAATGGTGTAAGAACCAGGAAATAGCCTCCCTTCTGTTTTCCTCATGTGACTTTTTTTTGCCCAGTGTAATTATGCCCAAGAAGGAGACCATGAGTATTCTAACAAACAAAAGCCTGAACATTCCCCTTAACTCAATTACTGACCCTAGGCTAGGCTGAATTATTATGAGGAGAGGTGCCACGATTAACTTGGGTGCCATGTGATTATATTGCAAGGGTGGTCTTTATGCATGGAGAGTCTGTTCTCTTGGACAGACCAAAGGAGAAGTAGAGAGTCTGTTTCATTGCTTTCTGTATTTTCTGAATGCTTTTCCTGAGACCACATTAACACCTAAGCAGTAGAATGCAATGAACTTTTCAAAATAGTTGCTATTTCTTTGAGGGAAATGCCAAATTAAAATAACTCCATGTGTTTGTTTTGAAGTGTTCCCTAAAGTCAAGTGCTATGTGATTCTCTGAAGCTGGGGACTGGAATCCTTTCTGATATACATCTTGAATTTAAAGGTAAACAACTAATGGCAAGGAGCTAAATTTGTGCATAATGAACCAAAGGTAAGATTCCAAATTAAAACCAAAATCATTCTGATTCCATTATAAAGGTCAAAAAAATTAGCATGACTTTATATCAGAGTAGTTTGTTTATATACAGCATAACTGTTTTCTTTAATCAACCTTTTCAAGAGGGAGATGTCAGTTCAATCTGCATCTTCCACAGAAAGACAACAGAAGAGGTAAAAGTGAAAGGTTTTTTACCAGTGTTTTGTTTTCATTTTCCAAAAACATAGGGCTAATGTTACATACATCATTCAATTTTCAGTAAATCAAGTGAAAGAAACTTTTATTCTAGTTATTCTCTTTATTTCTCAAATCATAGCTTTAAAGACACTGATAAGGGTAATCCTCCCTGCTATGACCTTAATAATTCTCAAATTCAAGGGGCAAAAAAAAAAAAAACAAACACTTAGTAAGAACAAGGTGTTTCTAAGGCTTGTATGTCTTGAGAAAATATCAGAAAATCCTACAGACCCATTCTGCCAGGCCTTAATTGTTCCCCCCAAATGAATGAAAGCCCAAATTTTGGATACGTTCTGCAGCTTGTAAACTTAATTTCTTTGTGTCAATTTCAACGTTGGTGTCTGATGTCAGGTGGCTGCTGCCAAAGTGCTCACCACATCCTTCCTTGGGTATGTTGCAATCAGCTCATATCCTGCAAAGATTCTGACATCCCATTTGTCATTCCACTCATGCTCAAACCACTACCCTTGCAAGCTTTAATTTACAAGAAGTTATGTCCTCCTACTCTGATTTTTAGATTCAGTTGGAAAGAACTTTAGAAATGATACACTCTACCCACTTAATTTTGCAGATGAGAAAACTTAGTCACCAGAAAGAGTAAAGAAAGCAATGGCCATAGCCATTCTTTGCCAGTGAGCAACTAAGCTGGGATGGAACCTAGGCATGTTTGTGCTGGCTCTAAGCTCTTTGCACCACACCATGTCCCTACTCATTAAAAAACACTTTCCCTCTTCCTGCCCCTCAAACTACCCCAAAATGTTTTTAATTCTTTTCTTAAATGTGCAATTTATTCAAGTCATACTTCAAGGAACATCTGAGTTAGCAATAACCATTGCCAGCAAAGAATTTCCTTCCAAAATAATTTAAGATAAGTGACTTAGGGAAGTAATTTTTATGGAAATTCAAAATAAGCAGCAGACCAGACATGGTGGCTCAATGCTATAATCCTGGCACTTTGGCAGGCAGAGGTGGGAGGATAGCTTGAGCCCAGGAGTTTGAGACAAGCCTGCGCTACATAGTGAGACACCATCTCTAAAAAAAGAAAATAAAAAAAAGTTAAAAATTAAAGAAAAATCAAACAAAATAAAAATCAGTAAAATCCATAAAATCCAGTTTAAAAAATTCAGAAAAGGCTATGTCTTCCATATGAAAATTATTCCTAATTCTTTATGGCCAGACAAAATCTCTCTTCCCAGTCCCAGACATTGTTTGGTTATTCACTTACAAACTGTAGATTTCTACTTAAATATAATAACATCATCATAACAGTAAGAGATATTAATCACATAGACCCCAATTCTAAAAGAGATCCTATTATTATGTCCATTTTACAGATGTGCCACAATCATTATGAGGAAATGTCTTACCAGAAACAAACTTGTCTCAGTGAATACCATAAACAAACATGTAATTCCTCGATGCCCAAATTGGTGTCCTCATATCCAATTATTCGTCCTTAATATTTTTTGCATCCACATTTTCCATTTCTACAAACATTGCCTTATTCCAGGCTCTCCTCATTTCCTACCTGAAATATTGCAATTATCTCTCTCTCTATATTTATATTCTCTCAATCCATTCCATGCTCTTTGATTAATCTTTATTGGATGCACCTAATATGAGGCCTTCCCTACCACCAGCACTTTAACCATCTTGTTACCTATAGAAATAGCTTTAAATTTTAACTAAGACAACTTCCATTGATGAAAGATTTTCTCTATTGAGAAAATAAGTTTTAAAACTATTGACCATAAGAATAAAATAGAAACTCCTTAGAATGGTACTTAACACCTTCATAATATACCTATGTCTAGGTATTAGTATTTCTTCTCTAATTTCTCTTCAAATCCTACTTTCCAGCATATTCAATTATTCGTGAGTCTTGAAATAGCACATTTGCCTTTGCCTCCATGTTTCAGATCACACTGCTGTTCTGCCTGGGATGCCCTTTTCTTCATCATCCTCAGCTCCTTTGTAAATGGCCAGTATCTTTTATGTTTTGAGATTAATTTCCTCTTTGGAGCCTTTCTGACTCATGTGGTAGAATTGAATCCGCCACATTTTATTCAACCTCTACAGATTTCAAGCATATACTTTTAACACATTGAAATTATGTAGCAAGTGTGCCTTTCCACACTAGACTATAACCTCTTTAGGGCAGAGGTTATAGGGCAAAGATAACATATTTATCTCTGTGCATTCGACGGCTATATACTATCTGGCACTGAGTGATTTCTAATAAAACAAACTAATGAATAAAAAATGAATAATTTAGTTTGGATTCAAAGTATAGCTTTCATGTTAATTAAAAAGAAGGGAGTTAAAGGTAAGAAATTTCAAGTAACGTAGAAAAGGAGATAATCTTTACTACATCTGAGTTCTAACAAAAGAGCCAGATACAAAATGAGTAACATGAGTAAGAAGGAAAAAAATGCTCTGGAAACTCCTCAGGGCCTTACATTTGGAAAGGGAAGCAAGTACAGAGCTGGATTTAATCTCCAAGTCAGTCGGGACCCTCTGACACAGACTCCAACCAAAGTGAACGCATCACCTAAGAGGAGGACACACTGCTGCAGAACTTAGAAAATCCCAAGACCAAGACCCACTGTTGGGAAATGAAGATAATTCTCCAGAAATATCTTATGTTTCTTCAGTTTGAGTCCTCTAAGAAAAGGTATTTATAGCCAACCTAGGAATGTTTGTATAAGGAGACATTATAGGATACTAAATCTTAGATACAGCTCCCTCCCCAGAGATGGTCCAAGTTTGTAAAGATGAAGACCCTTCCTTTTCCTCCCCCGAGTGAAATTGCTTATATTCATATATTTCAGAGTAAAGACAAGGTTCTCTTTCTCTGGCAGGTCACCAGAACCCATATAAGATCAGAATTGGGTTTTTTTGTTGTTTTTTTTTTTTTTTAATTTCTAGGTTATTCTCTTGTAATGTATTTGCTTCATGTACAGATACCATCTGGATCTCACTAAATAAACCTGACTGGATTGGTACGCAGGAAAACAATACAAGACAGTACTCTGAATGCTGCTTTTACTATGAGTAATTGGTAATTAACTATCTTTTTTTTTCTCCGATCCAAAGGCCTTGTGTTTGTTTTCTGTCAATTTTATGTGTGTGTATGTGTGTGGGGTGTGTGTGTGTGTGTGTGTATCTCCTTACTTCTAGGTGGGGTTAAATCTTAAAACCTTCACAGCTCCTGACTTAACACCAAACTATATTTTAATTTTTGTTCATTAGGGGAGTGGTCTTGTGCATCTTTAAACAAGGATTGAGGGCAGAACTGCTGAATTAATGAATGAACATTGCTTTATTTTATTTCCTTACTTTAACATTTGATGAGTTATCTTCAGTCTCCTGAAATTAATAAAAGACATTTCAATGTAGTTCCTCAAATAAAGGAAATGTATCATTTCTCACACAATTTATACACTTATCTAAATACTAGGTTGAGGTGAATCTATCATATTAAGCTTACATAATATCTTTTGAAAATAAAAGCAAGGAAGGGCTGGATTAATAAAATGTACTTATCATCAAATTATAGATTTTTAAACAACTGAAAAAATAGTAAATGAATATGATTTCACATTGTCAGTGACCCAATGCATTTATGAATTGAGATTTAAAGTAATTAATTTTAATTGAGTGATACAGAACCATATTGGAAGGCTCCTTTCATTGATCTACTTTTTTGATATGCTTTCAGTTTGATGCTCTATCAGGTGCAATATTTTTAAAATACTTCAGCTTTAATAATAGTTAGTTTCATTTCATCTAATGAAAAAACCCTAATGGATACCGTGGTGACAAAATTTGATTTCCCAACATGTAGCATTGCGCAGCATTGACTTTTCAGCTCTTGATTATCCTTGAAACACCTTTTTTCACGTTTCCCATCTATCTGATGAAATGATTTGAAATATATATTACACACACGATAATCAGGTTATATTCTTTGAGTGTGGTGTTTAAAAATATAACAAACTAAAATAAAAATAGGTAATGTTGTTGCTCTCACAGCTTGAAAAGTCACGGCACCATTTCTTCTCTCCTTTAAGACTCATAACAGGTAAGTAATAGGACAGGTAACAATGGTGAGCTGAAGAGTCCTCTTCTCTAAGAAATCTCTAACTTCACTTTAATTATAGCTGTTGAGTGTCAAAGGACATGAAATACAGAGAAGCCAAGAATGAAAAGAAGTATTGGATAATCTTCAGCGTGGTTTTAACAGCACGATTTATAGAAATCACTAGAAAAAAAGTCATTGGTATGATGTAAAATTAGAATTATGAAAAAGATCAAGAATATGCCTTTGGTAATAATCCCACACCATTCAATTAATTGATGAAGTATCCTAATGGGTATTTTCCTCATCAACTTTTAAATTACGCAAAATTATGTGCCAACGCTTCTATATAATTTGTGTAATTAGAAACAAACTCTGCCCTTCATTATGCATATTTCCCTTTAATTTTTATGTATGCTACACATTTAAATATCTTGTCCTTTTCAAAACTTGAATGTATATACTCATGTTAAGTAGCAAAGCCCTAATAACTAACTTCTTCTCGTTCCCCTCGCTTTGCTCCCATCTGATTTTTGTGTATAAGAGCCACCTCCACAAAACTACCTGATGGGCAAAAATTTAAATCCGTAAGAGCTTTTCTTTTCTGGGATTTCTAAACCTGGTAAATTTACTTGGTAACAATGGCTATAGTATTACTGACTTCTTGGCTTCTTCTCTTTATGGTCCTAGTAGATTAGTTCCATGATATGAAATGGGACTATACTCCTGATTCTAGCTGTCTGTTTTTTAAATTGCCCTTTGGTTACACTACACTATATACTATACTATATACTTTTTAGTAAAGTCCTAAGATAACATTTTTGTCCACTTAGTCACACAGCATGCAATGAATATAAACTATTTCAGGCAATAAAGGAATAAAGAGGTGCTATATGGCTTTTGTCTCTAAGAGACAATATTGGGTTGAGAAAGAAGGAGCAGTAGATGGGAGTAAAAATAACAGAAACAACACTGATAACAAAATGAATAAACAGAAAACTAACATATGCAGACACCGTCTACCAACCCAACTATGTGAAGCCACACCTACATGGCCAACTTTAGAAAACCTGTGATCCATCACTAAACAAATCATATAGACAAACAAATTATAATGAGAAAGATATTCGTGTTTCAAAAATAAATACAGCCATTTGATAAAGTGATGCATTCCCTAATAAAGGTATGGTCAAGTTCTATGTCTATGTAAAACAACTTCTAGAGATTAGATAAACAGGAAAAAGGCACACTCACATGTTTGCATTATAACTTTGATTATCTGGGCAACAAACCACCACATGGATTACATCATTGGAACCACCTAATTATATATTAAACAATTTTATAAAATCAAAGTCCCCACTATTTATAACATTCTACTCTTTATTTTTTTTAATTTTTTTCTTCTTCATATTATTCATTTTTCTTTTTTCTTTTTTTTTTATTTGAGCATATTACAGGGATACAAATGTTTAGGTTACATGTATTACCTTTGCCCCACCCAACTCAGAACTTCAATGTGCCCATACCACACCGCACCCATTAGGTGTGAATATACTCATCCCCGCTCCCTCCCATCTGCCCAACACCCCATGAATGTTACTACTAAATGTGCACATAAGTGTTGATCAGTTAATACCAATTTGATGGTGAGTACATGTGGTGCTTGTTTTTCCCTTCTTGTGATAACTTCACTTAATAGAATGGGATCCAGCTCTATCCAGGATAACATAAGAGGTGGTAGATCACCATTGAGTTTGTGGCTGAGTAGAACTCCATGGTATATATATATACCACATTTTATTAATCCACTAATGCATTGATGGAAACTTGAGTTGTTTCTACATCTCTGCAAGTGTGAATGTGCTGCTATAAACATTCTATAGAATGTCTGTTTTTCCTTTGGGTGGATACCCAGTAATGGGTTTGCTAGATCAAATGGTAATTCCACTTGTATCTCTTTAAGGTATCTCCATATTGCTTTACACAGAGGTTGCACTAGTTTGCAGTCCCACCAGCAGTGTATGAGTGTTCCTATCTCTCCACATCCATGTCAACATTTTCTGTTTCGGGACTTTTTGATAAAAGCCATTCTCACTGGAGTTAAGTGATATCTCATTGTTATTTTGATTTGAAATTCCCTGATGATTAGAGATGTTGAGCATTTTTTCATATGTTTCTTGGCCATTAATCTGTCTTCTTTTGAAAAGTTTCTGTTCATGTCCTTTGCCCACATTTTAATGGTGTTGTTTGACTTTTTCTTACTGATTTAGATCAAATAGGATTTGCTTTATGAATCTGGGTGCACCTGAGTTAGGTGCATATATATTTAGAATTATTATGCCTTCTTGTTGAATTGTACTCTTTTTTTATTGATACAAGATATTTTACATATTTATGTGATATATGTCGCTATTTATTACATGCATAAAATGTATAATTATCAAGTCAGGATATTTCACATATCCATCATCTTGAGTATTTATTATTTCTATGTTTTGGTAACACTTTGAGTCCTGTATTCTAGCTACTTTGGAATATTAATACAATACATTGTTGCTAACTGTAGTCATCCTTCTCTGCTATTGAACATTGGGGCTTATTTTTTCTATCTAATTGTATGTTTAATTCACCATCATGGGCCATAGAAATGGTAGACTCAAAGGATTCACACTTCAGTAAATATGGTACTACTGTTTCCTCATATTTTTGGCAGATATTAGAAAAATAGGAAGAAACCATTGTTATCCAATACCATGAAAATTTTCAGAAAGACATATTTCTACACTTTGAATTCCAATTACTTCCAAAATCTCCTTCAACATATTAACAGGCATTTATAATTATCTGACCATATTATTCACAGGAATTAATAGTGTCACAGGCTAATTATTTTCATAAGGAGTAAAACCATTAAATTGGACATATTTGAAACATTAGAAAACCTAGACTAATAGAGATTATAACAATGAGAAAAAGGCATAAGACAAAGTGAAAACCAAATACAGCTTTCATTTTGATGTATTGGCATTATTTTTCTCCAACATAGACTGTATTCCTAATATAACACAATAAATAGCCCCTACATTTTATCTTCTAAAACAGAATAGTAAAATATTCCTTGTCTTTGTGAAATTTTAAAATGAAAAAATTCTCTTATACATGATACATAAAGGTTTCACTTATCTATACAATATCAAATGCATAGGAATGCTAACATTTAAAGAAAGCCATACTTCCTAAGCAAATTTAAGAATTAACAAGAATCACCAATCACTACTACAAAGAGAAAAGTATCCTTTCTTTTGTGCACTCATAGAAAAATCATTGCAATTTTTTTTCATGATGGTTAAGGTAATAAGTTCTTAGGAAAAATAAATGTTTCTTTTTATGGGCTTTGAAACATACCTAAATTGTTTGTTTCTTTCTCTCTCTCTCTCTCTCTCTCTCTCTCTCTCTCTCTCTCTCTCTCTCTTTCTTTCTTTCCTAGTTAAAATGAAGTGGATATTGGCTGTAAGCTAAAAAACTAATTCCATTTTTTAAATGACTGTAGCTTGAATATATTTAAAGAAAATGATTTTCATTTGCTTCTACCATACAATAGCAGCAGCAAACTTTGGCAAGAGACTTGGGCTCCACATTATCATAGTACTACAGACATGGAACTATTCACAGACTCATTTATCTTAACACTGCATTGGTATTATTTTCTCTGGGAAAAAATGTTTAAAAGATTCAGAAAATTCTTTTTTTTCTATTTGACATCAGTAAGAGGCAGATATATAAATTTATAACAGAATCAAAATTAAGGAACTATAAAACATTTGACAGGATTACTTTCAAGAAGAAAAAGGGAAAAATTTTATTAATTACTGTATGAAAATTTTCCAACATCTAAAATTTTCTTGTTTTCATTTGTTTAAGCATGCATTTTCTTTGTAACATTATTATTTGTACTTTATTAAGTCATAAAATATTTATCAAGTGGCAATAAAAATACTCATCAAGTACAGAATAAACGAATTTCTGAATACTAATTTTGGAGCTCCAACATGATAACTGGTAGAAAAATAAGACAATATCATTTTATTAAAAGGAGTTAAAATTAATATGAATTAATCTAAATATAAAAGTTACCCTATTGTATAGAATCAATTAGAACAGATGTCAATGCCTTCAACTCAAAAAGCATTTCGGAAAACAGAAAATTTCAGGACCAACTTCGAATTAATTATTTCATTGTAGCCAATTTACCTACTCTGTAGGATACTGGTGATTATTCAGCAAGGAAAAGTACTAATTGGGGGTACATCATCAACACTTGTATTTTAACACAGGTTAATAGTATTTATCTGTCTTGAGTTGAAAGAGGTTTGAGATAAGAAGGAACCAGCATAAGAGCTTTGGAAACATGAAAAAATAAGCAGTTTCAACATCCCCAGAGGGTCATAATAGGTCTCCAGTAACAAACCCTAACCTAAGGGAAATTGTGGAAATGTCAGCTATTCAGAATATGGATGGCAAATAAGATGAATGGGATTGATGAGAAAGTTGAAAACCAACACAAAAAACAAACAAAAAAAATCAATAAATGAATTAAAAATTCTCTAAAAAGATAGATAATATAAGAAAAGATATAACAGAACTTAAGGAAATGAAAGAGTAATTTAGAGAATTTCAAAATATAGCAGAAAACTTTTTTTTTTTTTTTGACACAGAGTCTCACTGTGTTGCCCAGGCTAGAATGCCATGGCGTCAGCCTAGCTCACAGCAACCTCAAACTCCTGGGCTCAAGCGATCCTCCTGCCTCAGCTTCCCGAGTAGCTGGGACTACAGGCATGCGCCACCATGCCCGGCTAATTTTTTCTATATATTTTTAGTTGTCCAATTAATTTCTTTCTAATTTTAGTAGAGATGGGGTCTCACTCTTGCTCAGGCTGGTCTCGAACTCCTGAGCTCAAACAATCCGCCCGCCTCGGCCTCCCAGAGAGCTAGGATTACAGGCGTGAGCCACCATGCCCGGCCAGCAGAAAACTTTTAACAACAGACTAGACCAAGTAGAAGAAACAATCTTGGAAATAACAATGTCATTTTTCACGATATAGACAAATTAATCTTAAACTTCATATGGAACCAAAAAGGAGCCCAAATTGCCAAAGCAATTTTATGCAAAAAGAACAAACGAAAAACCATCACATTACCTGTCTTCAAATTATACTATAAAGCTATAGTAACAAAAACAGCATGGTATAAAAGTATAGACACAGACCAATAGAACAAAGTAGAGAACCCAGAAATAAAACCATAAAGTTATAACCAATTGATCTTTGACAAATCAGACAAAAACATACACTGGGGAAAGTTATGCTCTATTCAATAAATGGTGTTGGGAAAACTGGAGAGCTACATGCAAAACAATGAAACAGGACCCCTGTCTCTCACCGTATACAAAAATTAATTCAAGGTGGATAAAGGCTTAAATATAAGACCTGAAACCATCAAAATTCTAGAAGAAAATGTACAAAAAACTCTTGTAGACATTGGTCTAGGCAAAAAATTTCTAACTAAAACCCAAATGGAAAATACAGCAGCAACAAAAATAAATAAATGGGACTTAATTAAATTTGAAAGTTTCTATACAACAAGGGAAATTAGCAGCAGAGTAAATAGACAACCTACAGAATGGGACAAAATATTTGCAAACTGTACATCTGACAAAGGACTAATATTCATAATATACAAAGAACTGAAACAAATCAGCAAAGAACAAAACAAATAACTGCATTAAAAATCAGCAAAAGACATGAACAGAGTCTTTTCAAAAGAAAAAATAACTGACAAACACATAGAAAAGTGTTCAACATCACTAATCATCAGGGAAATGCAAATTAAAACCACAATGAGATACCATCTTATCCCTATCAGAATGGAGATTATTAAAAAATAAAAAAACAATAGATATTAGTGTGGATGTGGTGAAAAAGGAATGCTTCTACATTGTTGTGGGACTATAAATTGTAAAACCATTTTGGAAAACAGTATGGAGAGGCCTCAAAGGACTAAAAGACCTACCATTCCATCCAGCAATCCAGCTACTGAGTACCTACCCAAAGGATAAGTCATTATATCAAAAAGACACCTGTACCCAAATATTTATTGCAGCACAATTCACAATTGCAAAAATATGGAATCAAGCTTAGTGCCCATCAACTGATGATGAGTGGATGAATAAAATGTGATACACACACACACACACCATGGAGTACTACTCAACCATAAAAGGGAATGACATAATGCCTTTTGCAGCAACTTGAATGGAAATGGAGAACATTATCCTAAGCAAAGTATTTCAGGAATAGAAAAACAAATACCACATGTTCTCACTAATAAGTAGAAATTAAATGATGAGTATACACAGTCATACAGTGGTGTAAAGCTATTGGCAAAAAAGAGTGGGGTGGGTGGGAGGAGGATAATAAATAAAAACATACCTATTGGGTATAGACACCTATTGGTGATAGACACACTAAAAGCCCTGACTTCAGCATTATATAATCCATCCATGCAACAAAAACACCTTCTTAATATTTTAAAAATTAAAATGTAAAATAAAAATAAAATAAAATAATAACAAATAGAAAAAATTGAGTATGGAAATAGATGGAATTTCTTTCTTTTCCTATGGAGGAACATTTAAATTTTAAAATAGACTGAACATGAAGAAGGATCAACATTTTCAAAAGCATGAATAGCCCAAGATACTGAGAGGAACAAAACAGGACATATGCCTTATGTTAAAAGTAGATGTCTGCTTTCTGTGTTACCAAGAGAGGGGTCCATACAACATTGTTACAGATCTCAGTGTGACATAAAGGGAAACCCATAATTTCCAGAGCCCCTGAGGTCCTGCAAATGAAAGAGGTTGTCCTCAAACTCCTTGCAGCAGGAACCTCTTTCAGCGGTACCAGCCTTGACTCCTAAATGGAACAGGGCATATACAAATGGAAAAGTGGTGGCACCTATGTCATAATTCTGAAGAGGACCTGGGAGAAGCTTCTGCTGGCTGCCTGTGCCATTGTTGCCATTGAAACCTAGCTAATGTCAGTGTCATAACCTCCAGGGATATTGGCCAGTGGGTTATGTTGAAGTTTTCTGCTGCCACTGGAACCATTCCTATTGCTGGTCACTTCACTCCTGGGACTTTCACTAACCAGATCCAGGATGCCTTCCAAGGGCCACATCTCCTGGTGGTTACTGATCCTAGGGCTGACCACCAGCCTCTCACAGAGGTGTCTTATGTTAACCTGCCTACCATCGCTATGTGTAACGTAGATTCTCCTCTGCGTTATGTGAACGCTGTTATCCCATGCAAGGGAGCTCACTCCGTGGGTCTGACGTGGCGCATCCAGGCCCCGGAAGTTCTGTGCATGTATGGAACCATCTCCCATGAGCACCCATGGGAGACCATTCCTGATCTCTGCATCTACAGAGATCTTGAAGAGATTTAAAAGGAAGAGTGAACCACTGCTGAAAAAGTTGTGACTAAGGAGGAATCTCAGGGTGAATGAACTGCTCCAGCTCCCAGGTGCACTGCTACTCAACCTAAAGTTGCAGACTGGTCTGAGGTGTGCAGATACCCTCTGGACCTATTCAGCAGTCCCCCACTGAAAACTGGAGCACTGCCTGCCACAGAAGCCTGGTCTGCTGCTCCAACTGCTCAGGCCACTGAATAAGTAGGAACAACCACTGAGTGGTCTTAAGCTGTTCTTCCACAGGCTCTTAAGAAAAATGGAAATAAGCTTGATGGAAAATAAATATCACTTTCAAAAAAACAGATGGCTATCTTCCTAGTAAGGTTTTAAGTTTATAAATTATAATAAACTATTATTAATCTGTTCTGAAAAATGTCTGACACAAAGCCATGTATATTGTGATGGGCTTGATAATGATTTAACAATGTCTTCTTTTATTTCTTAAGATAGCTTCGGAATTTTCAGGAGAAGTTAATTTATTTGATCCTTGTAAATATTTCATAAACTGGTTAAATGAAAAAGACAGGATACATCAGCTCATTTCCTGGTAGGATGTAACAGTGAAATCCCACCGATTGGTTATCTAGAGAAACGTTGTTTGAAGTTTTCCTGCAGGGTAACTGAGAGCTTGAACAAGGACCCTAATAAGAGCCTATTGTTTCCATAGGAATGAGAAGTTATCCCAAACAAGGAGCCAATCAACCACAGTAATTTAGCAAACTGAAATCACTTCAATTTGACCAATCTTACTGAAAAACAATTACAGTCTTGAAAATAGAAAAGACTAAGTGGTTATCCAGAGAGCAACTCAGTGGGGAAACATTTTTGAAGGTTCACAACCTGAGAATTCAAATATGCAACATATTTAAGGAAAGTGATTGCAGAAAATACCCTAATGTTCCAAGAATAAATTTACTATCAAGGAAGAAATGTAGTGAAGAGTTCTTATCAATTTTAGGATGCTTCAGTCTTAGGAAGAGGCATTTAAACAGAAATAATTTGGATTGTTGTCATTTCATCTCCCTCACTAACTCATATCTTGATCTCTTTGCTTATCAATAGACAAGAGGGTCAGTTTTATTTACGTGGAAATAATATAGAATAAACAACCCATGAGTGTTCACTCCGATTCTACAAGGGGCACTGTTCATGCAAGGACACCTGGAGCATTGCTTACGTCTGTTCTCAGAAGACAAACATGTCGTTTTTTCCATGTTTCTGCCTTGGTTTCCACCACGAACCAATATCAGTTCTGAGAACAGGATAAAGTAGTGACTGTGTAATTGTACCACAGTTAGAAACTTTCTGACTCCAACTCTGCCCACATTGGATAAAAATCTCCAAAATCTTGCTAGATTTTCAAATGTCATTGAAAAACAGTAATTCACTTTAATATCTAAAAATGAGATATATAAGTGTAGTTCAAATGGTATTTATTAGTTTCTGGGAAATACCAGACATTGAGTATACGAGACAAATAAAGTAAGGACAGATGCCTCAAAGATCTCAGTCACATTAGCAGTTATGTAAGTAGACCAATGAAAATAACACTTTCTAATTCAATAAGGTTTTCTATTGTGTATTTATCCCAGGGAATAAAAAGTTCACAAATTTTGTATTAAGACACTAGGCTTCCTTTTTAAAAGGTTAATGTTTTTGGAGTAAGAGACTATATTAATATTATGTCTACTAATAATCCTGTAGCATAAGTCAATGGGTCACATGACCTCATCAGCAATTATCTCCATCAGCATGGAGATAAAGGTATTGGGACAAATTATGTTATGGGCAAGTGGCTCAAGTAAGGCCTGGATACTTCGGCATCACCTAACATAGTAGGACTATGAGGTCATCAGTATGGGGGAATCTAGATAGTCAAGGGGAACTGAAAGCCCTGCGTGCTTTCAGGACAAGAATTCCAAAAGACAGTGGAATGTGAGGGGGAGGCTTCAGAGATGCAGGTATCTCCAAACTCACTCTTTGACTTAAATCTAGCCTTCTTACATCAGCTGGGCTCCAACTACAGTATGTGACAGACTCCCATCAAATTGGCTTAAGAAAAACAGGAAATGCATGGTTGACTTAACTGCATAATGCATGAGTAAAGTTAACTTCAGGTGCAATTTGACACAGAGGCTCAAAAGACAGCATCAGGACCCTGTTTTATTTCTCTCCCACTCAGTCCTGTTCTGATCCATATACTGGTGTTATTCTCAGATCGGTTTTTCACCCAGGTTCAAGATTTGTGCAACACTACCACATTTTCTATTTGGCTACAATAACTTCACTGATGAGTATATTATTAAAATTATTGTCTGAGAAATATTTGTTTAGGACAGAGTCAACATTGTGACTCAATACATTGAATAAACCAATGCTCACCTGAGTTTTTGAGTTCATCCCATTCTATATCAGCAGTTCCTGGTGCAGAGGTGGTGGTAGGGAGTCAGAGTAGAAAAGAACTTCAGTAAAGAGCTTCTCTCTTCTAGTTGTTAAACAAAAGTCCCAGATGTGCTTCTGTTTGTCCTAAATTGGGTCACGATGTGACCAGAAATATGAGAACACTAATGGGCTTGTGTTCTGGGAACTAAGCTTAGGGTCAACCTCGGTCAAATTGTTAGGGTGGGCAGTCTGCCCTCAGTTCTTGGTGTGTTATTGGCCAAAGAATGACCAGACACAAAGTGTCAAGTCCAGACTATTATCTTGGGAAAAAAATCACCAGCAGGACCAATATGAGGGAGTAACCACAGGCAGGAAGCAGTTTCACTCTAGCAGCTCATTATTGTAGAACAAAACAGGTCTGCCTCTCTCACTCACTCTCTGAATTCTCAGATGGTTTCCTTTTATTAGCCCAGTCTGGGGGTGGGCTCTCGGGGAAGCATGGGATGTTAGCAAATGATCAACAGGTGTACTCAAAATTCCATCTGCATATACGAGCTCCACCTGGGGGGGTGAACCACAATGCAGGTTCAAGCTAATGGCATAATTACCCTTAGGTTACTCTAGGTCATTTTCTAAATCCTAACATGCTTAAGCTGTAAATGGCCCCACCTGTGTAACAGGAAAGGCAGGATGGATGAATTCTGGGCAATTTGAATATCTGGATATGCTAGGCCCAGGGATCAGCGGCCTCTCTAGTAAAGGGGTAGCACCCAGTATGCTCAGGTGCTGCACATCCAATATATCCCCTGCTCCAGGGGAAATTGGGTGGTGAACTCCATTTTGGCTAATAGGATAGTAGTTGATTTACCAGTGGCAAGTAGTCTTCTTCTCTGGAAATTGGTGCTATGCCATTCAGCTCCCTGGGCTGCTAAGGTGGCTCCAATAAGGGACAGATTAAGCGGTTGGCAAATGAAGAATTGTATCTTCCAAGATTAGAGAGCCCCACCCCTGGCTGAAATGCAATACTGCTTTGGTCGTGAACCAAAGGGTGGGATGGGAGGTTTCCTTAGTCGGGCTCACCAGGGATTAACCTGTTATGTACATCTCCAAAAAACTGACTCATGAGGGAAAGAAGGGCAGTCCAAAGCATTGAAGGCTGGGGAAATTAAGTCAAGATGTAATTTTTTGGATCAAGAAAAGTAAAGTCAGGGTCCTGACAGGTGACCCAAAGTTTACAAAAATCAAGAGTCTGACTAGTATTTCTCATGGGCGGTTGGGAGATCACAAAATCATGTATGCATTGAGAAATGGGCAGAGTCCTCACATTGGGGCCCTGTCTGTAAGTATGAGTAATGCACATAGGAAAAGTGTCCCGGGCCACATTACTAAGGTAAGTGAATATGGTGCCAGAGGGTACAGGTTGTGAGGGCTTGAGAAAAGGCCAGATCTGTTCAATTTTTGTAACCATCCGAGTGTGGGTGTGGGTGCCTCAAATATGTGAGACAATGCAAAGTGGCTCAATAGTAACAGAAAGATTTCCCCGCATTTCCCACATCATTAGCTGGGGAAAGCCCCATGACTTAATGGACAAGAATATCCAGCAGGTTTTCTTAAGCCTTAAGGTATATGCAGTTTGGTTTGCCAGGACAAAATGTGTCTTGCCCATGGGTAAACAGTTTGTACTAATTATCTGAAGGAGCCACAGCAGGAGGAGTCCACTTGAACAGGTACCAAAGACCCTCCAAGGGAATACACAACTATTTGTCTTTGATGTTGGAATCCTCAACTGCAGGGGCCAGATGAGTTTCATTTTGGTCCTTCCATGGCTTCACCCAAGAATGATGGATCCAGTTAGGTATCCCTGGAACCCTGAATAGCAGTTGGGGTAGAAAGTAAGACTGGAGAAGGACCTTTCCATACCATCCTTACAGTGTTCGACGAGCATTAAATCCGCTGGCTGACAGAGAGGACTAGGGGAAGTAATGTCTCTAGGCTGTAGTTTGTGTTCTTGTAATGTCTGCAAGATCTGAGCTATGTGAAGCATGTGTTGGTGTCCAGCCATTTCCTGAAAGTCAAAATCCGAAGTGATCAAAGAAAAAGGTCAGCTATACTGTATTTCAAAAGCACTCAAAAAAAGGGGGCAGGGAAGGCTTTTGCTGCAATGTGTAAACACTAAAGATCAACTGGGAGAACTTGTTACCAACTAAGTCTGGTCTCTTGGGTCATCTTGCAGAGAGTGAGCATGTTAAGTTGCTCCACCTGGCCTGATGACTGATGAGTAATGTGTAAGGGTTGGGCACCACAGGGCATAGAGGCACCACCTCCTGATTGACTGCCCTTATGTCTTACAGCGATCAGTAAGTACCGTCCTTTTTCTAGACAGGTAAAATAGGAGTGTTACAAGGAGAGCAAGTAGGTATAAGTAGAACTAAACTAGAAATTTTCTTATAAGGGCCTCAAAGGCCTGCCTGAGCCCCAGGTCTCAAAGGATACTATTTAACATGGGGATATCCCTGCTGTGGTCTGAGATGGACCATAACTGGCTGGGCCATTTTGGCTCGCCCAGGGGAACTAATGTCCCAGACTACTGAAGGAATATCTTCCTCCCATCTTGTTGACTTTGTCTTGAGACCTTTGAATCTGTTAAGAGATCTATGAGGCTGGGTTCCTCCTGAGCTTAGAAAGAAACCCACTCTCTCAATTTAAAAAGCAAGTTGCTTCCTGGCAGGTTGACAGGACAAGCAGGAATTACTAGAAATGAATGTTCAATGTTCACATCCTCCCACAAACAAAGCAAAGGGAGAGTAAAGAATTGTTTGGTAGGGACCCCAGAGACTCTAGTAACCATACAGAACTGAGTACTTAGTTTTCCAGAGTAAGTGAGGAGGACAGTGTAGGCAGCCCCAGTATCAAAAAGAAAATTTACTGACCTACCTGCCTCCAGAAAGGTTACCCTCGGCTCCAGTCCAGTAGTAGTTATCTGCCAGGGAGCTGACGGGGGCGGGCTCCTTCATTGTTATACCGTGATGCAGTCTGGGAATTGATTCCCCTCCTGGGATGATTCCATAAGGCAGAGTGTGGCCCAGTGACCCATTTGATGGCACTGATGACAAGGGGCCCAGGGTGGCCTATTCTTCTTGGGGCAGTTCTTAGCCCAGTGCACTTCCTGTTGACAGAGGTGGCACTGGAGATCCCTTCCTTTGGTGGACGCTTTGGCCTTTGGTCCAAATATGGGTGCCAATGCTTCCTCCCGTTTTGGATTTGCAAGTTTGTGGGATTTGTTTCCTTTTTCCTAGGCTGTTGGTTGTGGAAAAGAAAAAAGGGTGAATTTGCTCCCACAATCTTCACAGGCAGGGAAAGTCGTCAGCCTAAATCTGGGATTCCCCTTTCCACAGAAGCCTCCTGGGAATGGGGAAAGGAGGTCCTGGCGGAGGCGCAAAGCTGTGACAACCTGGTGAGTGTGGAGAAGCTGCTGGAAGATTCGTCAGTATTCAGAACTATTTCTAAAATTTCTAAATTCCTAAAATTTCTACTTCTAAAACCGATTGTTGCTGTGGCACCTTCATAAAACCATTAAACACAGGAAGCACAGTATCATTCTCAAAGTAGGGCTTCAGTACCAATTCAAAAAATTGTTCATAAAATGTTCACAAGAAAACTGCAAACACAGAAATGTACCACCCTACGAATTCAGTCCTTCCTTCAGATGGCTGTGTGTCCAAGAAGGTGTGTTCAGCAGGAAAGAGGGGCTATCACCTTCAGCATTACTTCAGGATGCAGCAAGCCAGAAAACAGTTTTTACTGTATAGAAAAGCTGCAGTGGTTTTACCAAATTGCTACTAAGCCCTTTTGTCTGCAAAACATCAAAGAAAAGTATTTCAAAATCAGCAGCAGTGTTATTATTCAAGGCAGAATTAAAGGATTCATATAGAAATGGAAGTCTTAGAGAATTAAAAAGAGCACCATAAAAATTCAGGTGTTACGGAGAGGCTACTCTTGGAGGAAGAAAAGTGATTGTACAAAAATTAAATCTGTATGACTAAGTCTTTGAGTTGTGAATAGGGAGACTTGGGAAGAAAACAAACTCTGCAAAAGAACTGCACTTGCACTTCATTTGCACTGTCACATCTGGGCTGAGGAATTCCCAGATTGATAAAGCATTCCCTCCTTCCCCAGGTATAGCAGTTGCACAGGATAGGATGGGGCAACACCAAATGGAATGCCTGCCCTTATGCTTCTTCCCAGGTGGAGCAATGGCTCAAGACAGCACCAAAGCAGGGAACCCTCATTCCAAGAGCTGGAGATCCTAACTATCTACCTAACAAAACGATGAGAATGGAAAGTAGGAAAAGAATGTTTCTCATTGTGAAGATGTGTTACCAGACAAAGGAGGAATGAATGCCGAAGAAGTAAGCAATACATCTGTACCACACATGCTTTTGGGAAAAGGGCATTAGTTGAGAAGGCTAACTCCAGCCCATCGCCTCCAGCCGGGTGCCTGGATAGAATTCATAACCTCACCTCTGTGTTGCGGAAGGACAGGAATGCCTATACGTGTAGTAGGGTGTTTTCCTCTGTAGAATATACTATAGATATGTTTTTTTTTTTCCTAACAGGATTTTTTTTCTACCTGCTTCCTTCTCAGATTTCTTCTATTAAATTTTCTTCTAAAGACCTCGAGGAGTTTAAAAGATAAGTACAAAATATACTTATTTATTAAAAAAATAGTAAATGTAGCCAAACTTTGTAAAACTTAAAGCTGGCATAGAAAAGTTCCTATTTTTTTTTTTCTTTAACCTGTGGCAAAACAGAATAGTTGTCTAGATCCAGGTGAGAGCAGGCCATGACGCAGAGAGCTGCCAAAGGAGTGGGCAGAGATGGAAACTGTGATCCAGTATGCAGGCTGCTAAACACAGGCAAGTCTAAGCCAGCATTTCTGGGGCATAGTCTGCAAATGTCCCCTGAGGGAACAGTACTGGAGTGAACTATGGCAGACAGAGTTGATTATGAAAGGCTGGCAACTGTGTCAATGGTGTGGTCTTTGCTAAGACCAAAAGAATGAAATAAGGCAAAGAATAAAATTAAGTCCATGTAAGAATAATCTTTCTCAGTCTTTCTTATAACCAGGTGAAAACTCTCTGCAGAAAAGTATATAAAGACATACACAATTCTATATGCAGTTGCAGGGAGATCACAGCTGCCCTGAAGTACAAATATAGACCTCTCCATGCACAGACATCCCAAGTTAAGAGACCCTTTTATAGACTTAAAATATTAAATCACCCAAGCATGTCATTTCTTATAAGGATAGTATTTTAAAAATAAAATGGCTTACAATAAAAATGAAAACAAGTATAGATTATAATAAATAAACAAGCTTTATTGCAGAACCATATAAGATATAGAAATTCCTGAAATGATTGAGCTTATAAGCAAAATACACATCAGCTTGGTATAAGATGACTATTTTATTCTACTAAATGTGACAGTAAATTTCAGGAGGTATGTATTAACAAAGGGTTTTGCACAACACTATAAAATACAAAACAGAATATTTTAGGGAAAATGTTCCCGTAAAATGATATAATCACGTCACAGACACTGATTAGATATCTATTAAGAAGCTAAGAGCTTTTATTTGAAAATCTTCAAAGCATTCTTAAGTCTTCTCTTTTGTTGAATCTCACTTAATACACTTGATCTCAAAAAATAGCCTCTTCAAGAAAAATGATGCAGGTAACAAAATCTATCATCTCCATAAATTTGGTCTGAGGCAGCTCTTTCTGGGTCTGCCATTGAACATATCACACTCAGTAAGCTGGGTAACAGGGGCTTTTTTTGAGGTCCCCACTGTTAGGTAGATAGGATCTCTGGCTCTTCCTGGGAGAAGGGTTCCCTGATTTACTGCTGTCTCAAGCAATTGCTCCACCTGGGAAGAAGGATAAGGGCAGGCACTCCATTTTGGTGATGCCCCACCGTTAATTCTATTTTAGGCAAATGCTACACCTGGAGAAGGAGGGAATGCTTTATCAATCTAGAAATTCTCCAGCCCAGGCATAATGAGATTTAGAACGTGACCTAGAGTAACCTAAGAGTAATTAATATGGCATTAGCTTGATTCTGCATTTTAGTTTACCCCCAAAGTGGTCTCTTGGAGAGGGAGCTCATAAACACAAATGGAATTTTGAGGACACCTGTTGATTATTTGATAACACCTCACACCTCCCAAGAGCTTGCCCCCCAGACTTGGCTAATAAAAGGAGTCAATCTGAGAAGGAAGAGAAAGTAAGGAAGTGAGTAAGTCAGTAAGTCAGTTGGTCTGTCTCTCTCTACTCTGGGAGACAGACCTGTTTTATTCTATGGTAAAGAGCTGCTCTTGTGAAACTGTTTCCGGCCTCAGGTTACTCTGTGGTACTGACCTCGCTGGTAATTTTTCCAAGAAAGGAGTCCAGGGACCGGGATAACGGTCTGGACTTGACACTTTGGTGTGTCTGATCATTCTTTGGCTAACAGCACGCCAAGAACCAAGGGAAGACTCCTACCTTGATATGTGTGATGCTGAAACTGGGATTCTGACACCCCTATGTTTTAGTGGATTCAGAATTCCATTGAGTTAAATTAAACCACACCAATACTAATTTACCACCAGTAAAAGCAACTGCATTTAGGGAAAACTGGGTTCCTTAATCTTAGATGTCAGAAAAATTTTCGTATTGGTCTGACACAACATTATACATTTAGCGTTTTCTTGTTATTTTGATGGAAAGTTGAAATTGA
>NW_012147841.1:2645898-2647315 GCF_000956105.1 Propithecus coquereli
TATTAAGAAGCTAAGAGCTTTTATTTGAAAATCTTCAAAGCATTCTTAAGTCTTCTCTTTTGTTGAATCTCACTTAATACACTTGATCTCAAAAACATTCCTGTAAAATGATATAATCACATCACAGACACTGATTAGATATCTATTAAGAAGCTAAGAGCTTTTATTAGAAAATCTTCAAAGCATTCTTAAGTCTTCTCTTTTGTTGAATCTCACTTAATACACTTGATCTCAAAAAATAGCCTCTTCAAGAAAAACGATGCAGGTAGCAAAATCTATCATCTCCATAAATTTAGTCTGAGGCAGCTCTGTCTGGGTCTGCCATTGAACATATCACACTCAGTAAGCTGGGTAACAGGGGCTTTTTTTGAGGTCCCCACTGGTAGATAGGATCTCTGGCTCTTCCTGGGAGAAGGGTTCCCTGATTTGCTGCTGTCTCAAGCAATTGCTCCACCTGGGAAGAAGGATAAGGGCAGGCTTCCATTTTGGTGATGCCCCACCATTAATCCTATTTTAGGCAACTGCTACACCTGGAGAAGGAGGGAATGCTTTATCAATCTAGAAATTCTCCAGCCCAGGCATAATGAGATTTAGAACGTGACCTAGAGTAACCTAAGGGTAATTAATATGGCATTAGCTTGATTCTGTATTTTAGTTTACCCACAAGGTGGTCTCTTGGAGAGGGAGCTCATAAACACAAATGGAATTTTGAGGACATCTGTTGATTATTTGATAACACCTCACACCTCCCAAGAGCTTGCCCCCCAGACTTGGCTAATAAAAGGAGTCAATTTGAGAAGGAAGAGAAAGTAAGGAAGTGAGTAAGTCAGTAAGTAAGTTGGTCTGTCTCTCTCTGCTCTGGGAGACAGACCTGTTTTATTCTATGGTAAAGAGCTGCTCTTGTGAAACTGTTTCCTGCCTCAGGTTACTCTGTGGTACTGACCTCGCTGGTAATTTTTCCAAGAAAGGAGTCCAGGGACTGGGATAACAGTCTGGACTTGACACTTTGTTGTGTCTGATCATTCTTTGGCTAACAGCACGCCAAGAACCAAGGGAAGACTCCTACCTTGAAATGTGTGGTGCTGAAACTGGGATTCTGACACCCCTATGTTTTAGGGCATTCAGAATTCCATTGAGTTAAATTAAACCACACCAATACTAATTTACCACCAGTAAAAGCAACTGCATTTAGGGAAAACTGGGTTTCTTAATCTTAGATGTCAGAAAAATTTTCGTATTGGTCTGACACAACATTATACATTTAGCGTTTTCTTGTTATTTTGATGGAAAGTTGAAATTGAAACAGGATTTGCAAAAACCAAATATAAATATTCTAAGTTAATCATTCTCATGTGTTGTAAAAGTACTCAATCTAATATGCAGTTCATTTAAGAATTATTTTAAAAACAATGAAATA
>NW_012147841.1:2648165-2649597 GCF_000956105.1 Propithecus coquereli
CAATAGATACTGGCATGGATGCAGAGAGAAAGGAACACTTATACACTGTTGGTTGAACTGCAAATTAGTAAACCCTCTATGGAAAACAGTATGGAGATTTCTCAAAGAACTAAAACTAGACCTACCCTTTGATCCAGCAATCCCACTGGAAAAGAAGTCATTTTGTCAAAAAGACACCTGCACTTGAGTGTTCATTTCAGTACATTTCACAATTGTAAAACTGTAGAATCAACCAAAATGACCATCAATCTATGAGTGAGTTAACAAAATGTAGTATATGTATGCAAAGGAATACTATTCAGCCACAAAGAAGGATGCCTTAATACCTTTTGCAATATGGATGGAACTGGAGACCATTTCCTAAGTAAAGTATGAAAGAATGGAAAAACAAACACCACATATACTCACTATTAAATTGGAACTAACCAATGAGCACACATATGCATAGAGGGAAATATAATTCAATGAAATCAATTGATTAGGGGGGAGGCAGGAGGAGGAGATAGGCAAAAATCTACCTAACAGGTACAATTAACACTATCTGGGTGATGGGCACAATTATAACCCTGACTCAAGGGTTACAAAAGTGATCCTTGTAAACAAAAACATTTGTATTTCCATAATACTTAGAAATAAAAAAAAAAAAAATCCTTTCTGATGCTGAACGAACTATGAAAGAAAAAAAAATCCTGTCTGAGAAAGAATTGTTTAGGACAGATTCAACACTGTCACTCAATACTCTGAATAAACCAACGTTCCTCTGAGTTCATCCCATTTGATACTATTTTGCATACTACACTGGCAGTACACAGAATAGAATCAAATAACTTCATTTCATTGGACTTCAAATTCTAGATAGTTATTAAGCACCCCGTTAATAGTTCAAGTTATATATTTTGTGATGTAAAATACATAGCAATTTCTTTATGACATTGGCTTAAAGGATCAGAATGAACAGTGCTGGAGCAAGCTTTAATGAAATGTAATAACATTTGGATCTTAATAAAAGATATTGGTTATAATGAATTCTATATTTTTTCACAAGACAAATACTAAATAATTGAACCTTCTTATCCCAAGAAAAGTTATCTCCTGAGTCCTAGCTGAAATTATGAATGGTTCAAGAAAGCTTCGTTTATAGTAAACATAGTAGACCAAATTAAAAGGAATTAACAAAGTGAAATTCAAACTTACCTTAGGTTTTAAAATCATATTGGCTTAGTTGCAGCTACTTACTGAGCCTCGGGAAAATCTCAAATATAATTACCCCAGTTTTCTCATTAGCAAAATAGAGATTATTATACCTTATACATCTTAGTATACCACACATGAGAATTAAATGGAATAATTTTTAGAAAGAGCCAAGTGATGCCTGACATGTAAGAGGTATTCAGTGAAATAGTTAACAGTAGTAAGAATGAAGATAACAGCC
>NW_012147841.1:2652383-2653281 GCF_000956105.1 Propithecus coquereli
CCATAATATGCTGAAATAAAAAATAAATAAATAAATTATTTTTAAATCACATAAAAATGATTCTAATAGATAACAATTAGTGCGAAGAAAATGAAGGAAGTTAAGAAGGATAAAATGTACTAGAGTGTGTGAGTATAGTGCTCAGAGAGGACTTCTCTGCAGTGATATGTGAGCAGTCCTGAAAGAAGTGAGAGAAAACCCACTATGCAGATGTCTGTAGCCAGAATACAGAGAGCAAGGAGAGAAGTGGTGGGAAACACGGTCCCAGGGAAAGGAGGGCACTATAACCCAAGGGAAATATGGTGGGATGTCTAAGAAGCACAGAGATCCCCCTTTTTCTGAATCAAAGAGATACCAGCCAACATGATTATTGGTATTTTTCCAGTAACATTCACCTGTTTATATTTTATCCATCCCTTTAGGCATTAAAACTTCTGTGCCATTCTTTTCTTCCCCTTGGTCTTCTTCCTCCACCTTTCTTCCTCCTGTTGTCCCTGTTATCATTGTTACTGTTGTATTTGTTCTTCTTCTTCTCCCTCTCCTCCTTCTTCTTTCCCTCTTCCTCCTCCTCCTCATCCTTTCTCCATTCCTTTCTCCTCCCTTCCTTTCCTCCTCCTCCTTTTTTCTCCTCCTCCTCTGATTCTTCAGTGGAATAGAAATATAATAGAAATATGTACAACATACTATGGAATTATTTACCTTTTAGATTTACCATGCTATTATCAGCAAAATAATATAACAGTGATTTTGGAGATTATAGAAATAAAAAACATACCACAATTCTTGGAATAGAATCAGTTCTTGGAAAATAACAGTTCAGATTATATTCATATATGTCTTAAATAAATTAATAGTTAAATCTGAAATTATGTAGAGTTTGAAAATATGAATTTTTAAG
>NW_012147841.1:2653794-2655156 GCF_000956105.1 Propithecus coquereli
TAACCACTATGACTGATCAAAAGACACTAGCAAATATAATATGTACAAGAGCCAGTGTATAGCACTTCAATTTTTTTGTTTTAATTTTTTTTTATTTCAGCATATTATGGGAGTACAAATGTTTAGGTACATATATTGCCTTTGCCCCACCGAAGTCAGAGCTTCAAGGGCGTCTATTCCCCAGACGGTGCACATCGCACCCATTAGGTGTGTATAAACCCATCCCTCCCCAACCCATCCGCCTGACACCTGATGAATGTTATTACTATATGTGCACTTAAGTGTTGATCAGTTAATACCAATTTGATGGTGAGTACATGTGATGCTTGTTTTTCCATTCTTGTGATACTTAGTAGCATGGGCTCCAGCTCTGTCCAGGATAATACAAGAGGTACTAGGTAACCATTGTTTTTTGTGGCTGAGTAGAACTCCATGGTATACATACCACATTTTATTAACGCACTCATGTATTGATGAGCACTTGGGTTGTTTCCACATCTTTTATCTTGGTTTGTTACTTTCCATTTGCATTGTAATGAGTCAATATTCATTTCATCATATATTTGTTAACCTTTCAGTTTCCTTCTTCCTTGCCTTGCTTGTTTATTATTCATTTTCCCTTGGTTTTCTTATTTTTCTTTTTGACATTCAGGAGTGTCTGTTTATTGAAGTCTATATTTATAAACACAGGCATAAGTAATAATTGCATTCAGTATATGAATCAATATACAAAGATATTTGTAAAATTTACCAAAATTATATATTTTCAGAACAGAAAGACAACTGAAAATTAAACATTATCTCTATTTTGACATTCAGAACCTCATATCAGAAATTAAGTGATTTTTAAAAGACCACAAAGTACTAAATTACAATGGTAGAATTAGAACTAAACTCTAGCTACCCTAATTCCAAACTCAGTATTTATGTCCAGTAATTCATTCTTCCACCCAAAGAGGTAGTTATTCAGATTTAGGTGACTATGTATATGTGTATGTGTATGAATCATTTTTCTATAATGCTAATAGCATTAATTAAAAATAATTTCATCTAAGATATAATTTTCCTCTCTAAATATCAAAGATCATATTTGATTTGGCTGACAATTAAACACGATTACACAAAAGGTTTGTTCTGGCTTTTTTTCTTAGCAAATTCTTGGTGAATTGATAACTTTATTAAAGAAATAAAAGCATATGCTATTCATGGTCAACTCGAGTGCAGAAAACATAGCACAGAGACTATGCATTCTTTATATATTTGAAAAGCAGCTTTTAATCTTATTTTCAAAGGAACATTTTATGTAATTGGATGGTATTAACAAATTGTGTCCACACAGGGTGTTGTGAAATTATCAAAATT
>NW_012147841.1:2656516-2664884 GCF_000956105.1 Propithecus coquereli
TTTTAAGCAGAGTGTACTTATCTATTAGCACATTGAAATTCTAAAAAGTTTTCAGAGATGTCTATAAAAGTGAGCATCTTCTATTAATGATGACAATGTTTATCTCATGGAGGAGATTTTTATGTCATCCCATTTCTTTGTGCTGAGGATAAAAATTTATTCAACAGTTAACATTAGTTCTGCTCCAACAGCCATTTTGTCTCTATAATGTGTGATGCATGAAGTACAAACAGGCTTTGCCCAGGTAGCTTTCTGTAAGGGCTGCTGCTTATCTGTCAGCCTGATTGCCTGAAATACTGACTGGACATCCATCTTGATCAAATAACTTATTAGATTCATACATTTAAGTATTTCATGAAAATGATATGTAACTTCATTGAGGGAAAAATAAAAAACAGGCCAAACACCTTGTGATGAACTATGCGCAGTTTACTTAACTAAAGTACAACTATTGGTAATAATAATAATTGTTAGGGAGCCACTCTTACCTACCATGTGAAAGTACTACAATGAAAAGATTGTCTTCTTCCATGTCAAGGATTCCCCTAAACAGATATAACCAATCTGGTTGGTGAGTTTAAGAAAAGGAGTATGCAGCCAGCATTTCAACTCTCTGCCTATATAGGTCTGACTATTTGAGATTCCACATATAAGTGAGATAATTTAGTATTTGTCTGTACGTGGCTTAGTTCATACAGAATAATGGCCTCTAGGTTCATCCATGTTGATGAACGGCAGAATTTCCTTCTTCTTTAAGGCTGAATAATATTCTGTTGTATGTATAGACCACATTTTCTCTATCCATTCATCAATCAATGAACACTTAGGTTGACTCCATATCTTAGCTATTGTTAAAAGTGCTGTAATGAAAATGGGAGTGCATATATTACTTCAAGATCCCAATTACAATTCATTTGGATAAATACCCAGAAGTAGGATTGCTGGATCATATGGTAGTTCTATTTTTATTATTTTGAGGAACCTCCATACTATTTACCACACAGACTATAGCAACCATATCATACAGTACAAAATTATGATGTTCAAATTTCTATTTTTGAGATGAGGGAAAGGGAAATGTTTGGCCAACTCAGGCTATAGAAAAGCGTACACAGCCAGAAAAACTATGTAATTTCTCACATTAATAATTGGAAACAAAAAGTTCTACTTTCTGCAACTCAACCAGAGTACTGGACATGCTAGAAAACCTTGTGGTCAGAGCTTGCCAGGGTAGATTCCTGGCATTGTACCTGTCTTAGTCAGTTTAGGCTTCTATAATAAAAATACCACAGACTGGGTGGCTTAAACAACAGAATATATTTCTCATAGTTCTGAAGGCTGAGAAGTTCAAGATCAAGGTGCCAGCAGATCTAGTTTCTGGTAAGCATTTGCTTTCTGATTTTCAGATAGCCATCCTCTCCTTGTATCCTCACATGTCTGAGAGCAGAGAGAAAGCAATCTCTCATGTCTTTTTATAAGGGCACTGATTCCATTCTTGAGGGCTCCACTCTTATGACCTAATCACCCTCAAAGTTCCTGCCCGTTAGTATCTCATTGGGTGTTAGGATTTCAATCTGTGAATTGGGTGGTGGGGCACATTCAGCCCATAGCAGGACCTAATCAAATGCAGGCAAGATAGGACTAAGCAAGCAAATAATGGGCATGGTAATGGGTATAACAACAATGGAATAATTTAGGACTGCCTAAAGGATACAGACAATTTGAAAGACAAAGGTTCTAATATAGTCCACATCAGCTATGGAAAGCATTATGTCAATACACTGGACAGCTCTTTGGCTGGGAAAAGAATTCAGTCAATAGTCTCAATTTTATTGTTGAAAACACAGACTTATTCAGCTAACCCTAATTGTCTCTACAAAGAAGACTTACATTTCTGACCATGAATAGTAGCACAAAGAGACTAGACTGAATACATAAATAATTAAATAATTTTGAGGTAAAGAGTGAAATTGTTAGTACCATTCTGGAAAAAGAGTGAAGTGTGAAGTGAATAAAAATGTATGAGACTAGATGTAGCACCAGGCAAATGATAACTTGTTATGACCTTTATTAAATTCAAGCAGTATGGGAAAAAAAGCTGACATGAATTAGTATCTAAATGAATATGTTGAGGTGAAAGAGAAAGAATCAAAAGATAATTTGAGGTTTAGAACAAGTATGTTCATGGGGAAATAAAGAAAGGAGGAAAAGAAAGTATTATGACATGAGCAGAGGAAATCTTGGCTTTGATTTAAGAGAAATTTAATGTGATACTGAAGTACAATTTAATGAGATAAAAATGTATTCTCCCCTATATGATCATATGGCCTTTACTTATATAGTCTGCATTATATTGCTTCTCCAAAAGAAATTGACAATGAATTAAATATTCACAAAGATAATACAACAGGAAAAGATTGACCCAGTATCAGACTTTCACTAAGGTTATATATGACATATATGATAATGCGAGACATGTGTCTTCAGCTAAAAATAGTAAAAAGAGATTATAAACAAAAAGGGCTTCTGACTCGAGTAGGGCAAGGGCAATATATGTAACCTAAACATTTGTACCCCCGTAATGTGCTGAAATAAAAAAAAATAAAAAAGGCCTTGTATAAGAGTGCAATGTGCACCACCCGAAGGATGGACATATTTGAAACTCGGACTTGGGGGGGTGGGCAAGGGCAACATACGTAACCTAAACATCTGTACCCCTATAATATGCTGAAATAAAAAAAAGGGCTTGTATAAAGTATTTTAAATGAAAATGCTAAATAATAATTTAAACAATTGTGTTTCTATAAGTAACTAATATTGGTAATGCTAACATTTTTAATGGACAATAAAAGAAACAAAGAAAAAAACTTTCATTTCATGTCACAAATATATCAGTGCCCAATTTAAGAAACAAAATAAAGCAATAACTGAAGAGAAATATAGTTTTTTAAAGCACCTAGTTACTTTAATCATATCCCCATCATATTGAATGGATTTATATAACATGAACAATTATCAATTATGTCTGATAAACTAAGAAAATAAAAGATTTCAATGACCTGAAGATCAGCCCATATGCAATGAATATTATGATGGAGGTAAGAAATAAAAGGTGGAGAAAGGGTTTGAGTAAGTTAGAGAAAAAGTACCTAACAAATTATTTAGACTGGAAAATTTGAAGTTTTGCAAAACTCTAAAGATAAAGCAGATAGCTTTTGAACATTTATTTATAAAAAGAACATAATTACTAGGACTCAATATAAGTTTTCAAAGAGCATGGCACTTTTAGAAAAAGCATAGAACATTTATTAAAATAGGATTATGAGTTTGAAAGAACAGAAAAATGCTATCAAAATAATGTATGTTGATTTGGGGAAAAGAATGACAATTTTTCATTAAATACTTAAATAAAATGTAGGGAAATGTGAGCCAAATAATAGTACCATTATTGGAATTGTAGCTATTAAAGCTAGATTGTGAAGGGTCTTGAAGGTCGTTCTAAGGAGTTTGAACATTATTATGAGGGACAATGTCATGAAAGGGCTGTGCCTCTTAAATATTTTTTCTTCATTATGGAGGAAAGTTTAATGTAGAAATATCAGAGACAAACAAAACAAGAGTTTACAGGATAAATAATACTGAAACACAAAAAAGTAGATTAATAAAAGTTAAATGACATTATAGTTAAATGATATTATCAGAAGATAAATAAGATGAATTCAGTACGTGGAACACTCTAAAATACAACTGACCTGATCCTTTTAAAAGATATATTTATGGAAAAATAGGAAGATTAAAAGATATTTAAGAGATATAATGAGTAAAAGGAATACTGTTTGATTGGATCCTAACATCATCCCTCAAAAAAAATATATTTTAATGACTATTGGGGAAATCTGACTATGATTTTTCGGATTATTAGATAATCTAGTAATGTTATTAGATAACTTTCAGGAATTATTTTTAATTTTAATATAATATTATAGAGTTGTTAAAGTATTTAGGGATGAATTTTACCATTTTTGTGATGTACTTGAAATGATTCAGCTAAAATATGCATATATACACATATATAGGTGAAATTTATAACAAATATAAAAATATTTAAATAGTTTTAGATATAGGTTATAAGTATGTCATGCTTATTTTACTATTCATTATGCTTTTATTTTATTTTTTTCAAAACAAATAGTTTAAAGAAGCTATTGCATTAGTTTAGATTTTGGAAAACCCCAAATGCAGGGGACTAGCTAAGTAAGGAAACCAGAGGAAGAAGAATCTGAAGAGTATTTGGGGAAAAGAGAAAAGAAACTGGAAATAACAATACTAAAGTAGAGAATTTTATAAAGTAGGCAGTACTTCAAAGTAGGTTTTCAAAAGTATGCATTTTTTTCCTTCTTCAGGAACAAACTACTTGATATTTTCAATACAAAACCTACACATAATTATCCATTTAAAAATCACAATTTTAATAATCATGTAGAATTTAAAATGCTGCGTTAAAGAAGTTGTCAGAAACTGTAAAGGAAACTGTTGAGAAGGGCAGCAGCTCTTGTGGTGTTTTTTGCCATCTCCTCTTTGCATGAGTGTTTATTCATTTAAAACTCGATCTGTACCTGTTCTTTCTGAGTCCCAGCTTCTGATTCTTGTAAAATTGAAGCATTTCATCTTCCAAGCACATCTTCCCAGGTCCTGAATAGCTTACATCCTAATACTCTAATTCTCAAAGGCTTATGTGCCACATTGATATCAGAGGGTCCTTAGGAAAGAAACATCAAGGACCATCAGAGATGACAGTTAGACTCAAATTATGGAATGAGGTGCCTGTGTGACTTGAGAATTTGTCATGGTCTATCGCATCTAGGTTACTCCTTTCAAGTTATATCTAGGACAGTACTAACTATGAAGCCAATGCCACTAACATACACTTGCAACTAGGGTCTCAGCTCTGCATCACTTACTGTTAAAAAGTTGTACTGATGAAGACACTTACACTGTCTTAATAACAGATTGTAATTGTCCTCTTTTGCTCACAGAAAAATCTGATGAGCTGTGAAGCCTGAAGTAGCATTTAATTTCTAAAATAAGACTTTGACCAGAATAACAACACTCCACATGAAATGGAAAAAGGACTATGTTTTTTGTCCTTTTGTCACAATAAGAACAGTTTCAAAATCAAATTTTATTGAGTGCATTCTCTCAAAAAATAAATGCCTAAATGAGTTTAAGGTACTGCAAATGACACAGAACATGAGCATGAAGCATGTTGTTAAAAAGCCAAAGCAATTAAATAAGGTTAAAATCAGATCTGCCTTCAAACTTTTTGAGATGACGGATCCTACAAATAGCAGAATTGATGTTTTATGATACTCTCCACTGAAGGGGACATGTCCAGCACAAGGACATGGAGAATAGAATTAAGCACAAAGACATAGAGAATAGAATTAAGTTAATTTTTTTGGTTCAGCCAATTCCTCAATGATTAAGTGCAAATGGATATGGGTATCTAAATTTCATTTATTGATTAAAGAAAGACCAATAGTCAAATGATAGCCTATCTTTGTATTTATTACAAGGCCATATACAGTTATGTGTCATTTAATGATGGGGATATATTCTGAGAAATGCTTTGTTAGACGATTTCATCATGGTGCTAACATCATAGTGTACTTACCCAAACCTAGATGGTATAGCTTACTACACGTAGGCTATATGGGATAGTCTATTGCTCATAAGGCTAAAAATCTGTACAACATGTTACTGTACTGAATATTGTAGGCAATTGCAACACAATGGTAAATATTTGTGTATTTAAATTTAAGCATAGAAAAGGTATGGTAAAAATACAGTATTGTTATTTTATGGGCTCACCATCATATATATGATCATCATTGACCAAAATGTTTTGCAGCCCATGGCTGTATTCTTAAAGGGGAGGATAGTATTTACAACACATATAGAACTATTCTATTATACAAAATTCTTAAAATGTGATAGTATATTTAAAATACTATTGATTCAAAATATAAATATTATAAACATATTCAAATATTTTATTCTTTGTAGCAAAAACTTAAAATTAACCATTTTTAAACGTATTGTGGGCTTCTAGTCAAATGGAATTATCACCAAATTTGAGATATTTCTATTGTTAAAAAAAAACTTTTGACACTAAAAATACATTACAAAATATTACTAGATAATGCCTAACAATAGCTAGAAAAATAGAGGCAATGACTATACTTTATAATGACACTTTTTCTTTAGAAAATCAATTTTTGGTGAGTCAGGTGAACTGTGAAAAAGCCAGATCATAACAGCACATTCAGCGTGTCCTACTTACAATCCAGCTAACTGCTCAAAAGAAAGAGAGAGCACTGTAGGACTCCCACGTTTTCCCTTGTATGCCTTTAGAAGGCAGTATTCCAAGCAGCTACACAATATCACCCAAGGAATTATCACAGTCTGCCTATTGATGTTGTGATCTTCATTGTTTATGAATTGAGAAGGTGAATTTTAGCACAAAGTGTTCTAGAAAACACTAGTCATCCTTCTGTTTTTCTCTTTGTTTTTGAACCTGAAGATCATAAGTTTGTTAAAATAGTTTCTGCTGACCTTATGGGCTGTATATGCTCAACCAATCCCCTGATACTCTTTATACTGCCTGTCAGATGCTCTGTGATAGCAAGCTTCCATTTGTAACTAAGTTCATGCTTTCTAAAGTTTTTGTGTTTTTTTTTTTTTCTCCTCTAGCATGAAGAGGTGGGAATGATAGCCTCCTTTTTGCTATCTTAATTCAGACAGAATAGTATACCTTTGAATAGTAGCCTCTATTTTCCTTTGATTTGATTTTTGTAATTAACTCTATTACTACTTGCTGATAGCTTAGGAATTGTTTTTTAAAATGGGTTATTTGTTGATTTTGATGCTGGAATTTCTTTCCTTTTATACTTTCTTTTCTATACTTTCTTTATACTTTTTTTCTTTTATAATTAAAGACCAAAAAAAATCTTGAATTAAATTGTAAATACCATTATAGTGCTTTTCACATGAGACCAGTGGCAATGTCAAGGCTAAATTCATAATTAATTATTCACGTGGTGGTATGAAAAAAAAAGAAAAGGGAAGGAAAATTAGTAGCCGTTTAGTTTGATTTTAATACAATCAAACCTGTCATAAATGACATCACATTTACTTTTTACAGCATCCTGAATATTGTTTATTATTCTTTCCACTTTTATAGATAAAAATTATTCAAGGCCAAATAGCTGGCAAATGTTAATTTCTGATTTGATTCAAAAATTTATCTTACTCCAAAGTCCCTATCATTTTACTTCAAAACTACACCACTTTCTCCACTTCCTTCTCTTCCTCTTCTGTCTATATATCCCACTCTTTCTCTCCTCCTCTCTCCCCTTCTTTATCTTTCTACTTACTCTCTTTATCCTTTTTTCTCTTTCTCTACTTCCAGCATCCTTTTTGTCATATCCATTCCTGCTTGAAATCCTTCCAACTATCCTTCCTCTACCTCCAGAATCCCCCAGAATGAATAGGATTGAGGATGAAGCAGAAAATCAGATTAAAAGAGGGAGCCACAGTGAGTAGAAACTTAAAAAAAAAAATCAGTTTCCAATTATTTCTAAACACAGAGGAGGACAAATTGGAGAAAATAAATCTTCCACAAAAATGACTTGAAATATTGCTTCAGCTTATTTATTCTAAAAAAAATTAAACTAATTTATTTACCTCACGGAGAAGACCCTTCAAATTATAAAAACTGAAGGTGTTGAGATTTCTGTTCTATTACTTATATGCAAACATTTGAAATTTAACAGTAACAACACTCTAAATCCTCAAATATTCCATAAACTTATACACTCTAATGTCTTTTTTATATAGTTTCTTTTAGTTAAAATACTGTTCATCTTTCAAGGTCCGACTTAATTTTATGTTTACAGTAATTTTCTCCTATCATCCAGCAGTAATCAATGATCTGTTCTTTTATGCTTTCACAGAATTCATGCCGAGTATTGTCCACGTATTCCTGTAGATCTGCTCTCCTCTCTTCTCTACTGTGCCTGCACACCTGACTATATGCACAGGCTCTCTTGCCTGTGACTTCCAGTTGGGGTCAGCCAAGGTAGAATAATGGTAGGAGAACAGAGGAAAGGAGGAGGGAGAGGTAGAAGTATTTATTCTCCCAGCTCCCTCACTGTAATTTGTCTGTGTCACCTATGCTAAAAGAAAAACTCTTCTGCTAGTGGGACTGCAAACTAGTGAAACCTCTGTGGAAAGCAATATGGAGATACCTTAAAGAGATACAAGTAGAAGTAACATTCGATCCAGCAATCCCATTACTGGGCATCTA
>NW_012147841.1:2667949-2677367 GCF_000956105.1 Propithecus coquereli
AGGGGGGAGGAGGGGATGGGTATATGCATACACAAAGAGTGCAATGCGCACCATCCAAGGGATGGACACGCTTGAAACTCGGACTTGGATGGGAGGAGGGGGCAAGGGCAACATATGTAACCTAAACATCTGTACCCCCATAATATGCTGAAATAAAAGAAAAACTCTTAAATTGTCTTCTCCCTCTGTCTCTCTAAGTTCCTGTGACAACCTCCTCCCTCTGTCTCTTCAAGCCCAAGGTGGTAACAGTGTGTCACCCCCTTGCCCTTTCTTTGCATCCTGCCCACATCTTCATCAATTGTCCTTTATTAAACTTTTATAAATGACCCAATTTTCATCCCTTTCTGCTTTCTTGCTGGGGCACTTACAATATTTTATTTGTATTTGTATCATAGTGCTTAAAACACTATTATATGTTTTAATATGTTTTAAATAGCTTCTTAAACATTTATCTCTCTTATGAAAAGTGAGTTATTTGGAAAAAAATCCCATTTGTACATATTTATATCTTCTATCACATGTAAGTGTTTTCCATGTTAAGTACACAATAAATGTTTATTTGAATTGGGATTTATTATGAAATGTTTGTTCTTCCATATAAAGATAGAGAACAAAAGTTTAGACCCTTACTTTGGAGGCTAACATTTATCAGCTTACTGGCTTTGCATATGTAATTTAATTTTTTTCTTAAATCACCCTTAGACATTGATGGAATTATGCCAGCTATCGGTGAATGCAGAAAACCTTTAATGAAAGGTCAAGGCCATGATTAGAGAATCAATGCTCTAAAGGGCACTGAATGAAATTTCATGTTATATTCTGTGGAAGATTAATTTAAATGATTTTCTCTTTTGCAAAAAAAAAAAAATGTTTTCCTGCTGTTACCCTATGTGCTGGACTGAAATGTGTGCTGTTATGAAAGAAACAATCAGCACAGTTGTGTCACGAAGAAAATAATGCTAAGGATGGTGACAGCCACGTTCAATTTACATTCTTGTAATAATTCAATATGTGGCTTCTATTTTAAAAACTATAATAAATGAATATACCAATAACTTAGTACTGTAGAACTTTAATCTTATGTTCTTTGTTTGGTATCCTATAACAAAGTCTTTGATTTTTTTACTTACAGGTACACAGACACACACACACACAGACACATAGACACACAGACACACACACACATAACACACACAAAACAACTCCAAATGGTTATTTAATGTTGATTAAGCAGAACATTATCTTAATCCTTAATAAATTTATAATATGTTTATAAAGATAATAGACCTGTAACATCTGTGCTATACCCCCCAGAAAAGTGACATAATAGTCATGGTTATTGGTCACGTAAATGGTAATGGTAGTAATTATTATGAGACTTAATAGTTAAATTGGTAGAACAGGTCATGGAAGAGATGGGATTTAAAATGGAGATTGAAGGATAGAAAAAGCTTAAGGAATATCTTCTAAAGTAAGAAATACAATACACGACAATACATCGGTGAAAAGATATCAAGAATGTTTAAAAAACAGCAATTACACATGGCTTGCATTGAGTATACTGACCAACATCTGGCCAATATCATGGCCTAATTTGACCTTCATTTTGAAGGGGAATAATAATAACAATGTTAGAGTTGAGAGTTGAACACCATATTTTAGGAAAACAATTCTTTTTTCAGGGAACTAGATGTTCATACACCTACCAAGTAGATGTCCTAGACAAATTACCTCATCTCTCTTTGCTTCAATTTCTTCAACTATAAAGTGGTATATGAATATTGTCTACCACATAAGGCCATTGTGTGGAACAAATTAGAAAATCTTTATGAAGCACTTAGAAAAGTGCCTGACATATTATGAATACTTAATAATTATTAACAGTTTTAAGCAATTGCTGTTGCTTTTGTTGTTGATGGCAGTGAATGTGTTTAACAAAATGCAAAGGCAAGAGGAGTAGTTAGAAGAACACTTCTTCAGTACTCTAAAAATAAGGTAATAAGATTCTGGTGTAAAATAGTAGTTTTGACTGTAAGATAATAAAAATGTATTATTTTAATCTACTACATTTATGACAATTGCTATGCCAACAATAGAAAACCAATAAACATGTTAATACCAGTAAATAGGGTGCTGCTATAAAAAAAATACCAAAAAATGTAGAAATTTCTAAGCAATTGCTCAGTTAGAAGAGGCTGGAAGAATTTCGAGGAGCAATATTTTAAAAGCCTAGATTGCCTTAAACAGAGTATTAATAGAAATAGGAATGTTAATGACTTCTGGTGAAGGCAGTGAGGAACATGAAAAAGAAAAAAAAAAGCTATATTTTCTTAGATAACACTTAAATCATAATAAACAAACTATTGGTAGAAATATGGATGTCAGAGATGCTGCTGGTGATGGCTAAAGAAAAAATGAGAAAAATGATATTGGAAACTCAAAGAAATGGGATCCTCGTTATGTACCAGAAACATAGCTGAATTGTACTCTTCATTAATGTTGAAGCAGAACTCGTCAACAATGAACTTGAATATTTAGCTGAGACAATTTCCAGGTAAAGTGCTGAAGGTGAAGAAGTAGCTTCTTCTTGCAGCTTATAGTAAGATGTAAGGAGAAATAAATAAATTGAGGGAAGAACTGTTCTATTCAGATTGTAAAAGATGCCAAATTTAGGAGATTCAATGTCAAAAAAGTGTGCTCTAGGGAGAAAGCCAAGGGTGTGGCTAGACAACACTTTACTGGTGCCTTTATAGCATCAGTAGATTAGAGTACTAAGTCACACAGAGAGACCTCTTTGAAAAGATTAGGCATATAACTCTTGAATCCCTTCAGCCATCTCAGACGAAATGACAAAAAAAGAGGTGAGGATATTTATGAAAGACCTGTGGAGGAATCTCCTATCTAATGTAATGATCCCTGTGACATACACAGGAGAGCCACAGGTTCCCAAGAATTGTATAATATCAGGTTTTATGCCAGCTTCAACTGAAAGAGACAGAGAAATACAAAATGAAAGAAGGCTGTTGAACCTCCAAAATTCTAATACAGAAACAGGATTATAAAACTATTCAGCTGCATATATGTGCTACTCTTCATGAATAGGAAGGATAAGTCTAAGGGCAGAGCCACAAGCCACAAAGCATTATTCCCAGTACTTGAAACTTAATATTTGCCTTCTAGATTCCAAAATTTCTTGAGCCCAGTGGCTTTTTGCTTTTATTTCCATTTTCTTCTTTTTGACTGAGAATGTCTATAGTTGGTATCCTATGCCAGTATCACCATAGTATTTTGGGCACAGACAACTTGTGTTCTAGTTTCACAGCTTCACAAATGGAAAGAAATTTTCCCCAAGGATGAATTACACCCAGAGTCACACCTATACCTGATTTAGATGCTTTACAAAATGAGATTTAAGACTCTTCAGCTAATGAAATTTAGATAACGCATTGAACTTTGAGAGAATGCTGTAATGGATTGAGACTGTTAGGGAATGTTGAAATGGAATGAATGCATTTTGCAAGTGGTAAAAGTGTGAACCTTTACAGGTCAGATGGTGGATTGTGATAGGTATAGTAATAGTCCCCATTGATGTCCATGTCCTATGAATATGCTACCTTATGTGGCATAAAGAACTTTGCAGAGGTGATTAAGAGTCGTGAGATGGGGAGATCATCCTGGATTATTGGGATGGGTCCACAGAGGCCATCATAAAAGTGAAAGGAGATAAATAGTGTCAATGTAAGGAGACAGATGTGATAATCCTAACTTCTGGCTTTAAAAGGGAAGAATGAGCCATGAGCCAAGGTGTCTAGTCAGCCTCTAGATGCTGGAAAACATAAGAAAACTGACTACCTTAGAGCTTCCAGAAGGAATGTGGCCTACTGACACTTTCATTGTAGCCCAGAAAGACTCATTTCAGACTTCTAACATTTATAAGATAATGCATTTCTGTTGTTCTACACCACTAAGCTTGGGACAATTTGTTACAGCAGCAAAAAGTAATAAATATATGGCAGGAATTGAAAGGAAGAAGATATTACATAGAATCAGCAAAACTTGCTAACTAATTAGATATTGAGAGGGGAAACAAGTGAGAAAGTTAATAATAATAACACCATCATTTCAATCCAGAGAGTGGAAAAATGATGTTTCCTTTCACAGGCACTTGCCTATTGAAATATTTTATTATTTTCAAAAGCCCCTCACCATTCACATTACAGATTGAAGTTCACTTTCTATTTTGTCTCAGTTATAACTCTCTTGATTAATTCTAATGTTATCATGACATGCTGATATCTCATCTTTATAAAATATCACTGAACTTGTGGTTCTTTTCATTATGTGTAAGGATTCACTTCTATGTTAAAAATCAGGTTCATAACAGCAGGCATGCTGCCCTCTAATTTTGCAAGACAAAACAATAAAATGAACCTTGAAGTGAAGAGAAATTAAAATTTTCATTTTCTAAATGCATTGTGCTTTTCATCACAGAAGAACAGAGATTTAGAAAGGACAGAAAGAATGTCTTCCTATGTCTGAGCCACAGTCCTGGAGTACAGATTCTAATCAGCCCTTTAAGATTGCCTATGTCCATTTCAGGAATTATATTTTCTACATTGGCCAAGACAAGTGATTCAAAGACTTTTTTTAAGTTGTGTGGCACAACAACTCAATGATCCTCTACTTCAACACTGATGAAAGTTAAACAATGATTAAGGGGGAAAAAGCTTCATAAATAGGAAAGTAGAAATTTACACATACTGTGAAATATACTCACTATTTCTGGTCTCTCCAGTATATACAGCTACTTCCCACCACCTAGCTTCCCTCCAGACTCCCTACCCAAAGTGGTCCTTTATAGGTATTTAGCCAGTAATTCCAAGTAATTTCACATAATTGTTTCCTACTTAGGAGGCATAATGTAATTTGGATCTGCACCTAAGCTCATACTCCTTCCAGTAAAGCAATAAAACAAGATCTTTGAAATTTTACTGACATACACAGAAACATGAACATACACTCACAAACTTCATATGGCTATTTAATTTACATTAGGTAAGACACTGTTAATCCTTAAGAAATTGACACTCCATTTGCTCTTTTTTGTTTCTGAGTAATAATTGCTTAATCAAGTAATGATCTTGTTTACTTTCTCATTCAGTATAAAGAATGGCTTTTGTGATTGATTAAATGTCAAAGCAAAGACATCTTAACCCATTGTGAATATAGTTAATAGAGTTTAATACACTTAATGGTAAATATTAGTGGTTTTAGATTGTTGGGCAAACCTAAAAAGACAGTATGGAGTTTTGAGGGGGAAATCATGGCTTCTAACTGCAGACTGCACTGGAGCTGAATTGTAACTTTTGCTAGTAATATTAGTATTAACTTGGACAAGTTAGTGAGACTCTATGGATTTCAATTTTCTCATATGTAAAATTTAAATAAAAATATTCTCATTGCATAATTTCTTGAGGCTAAGTGATATTATATTGTATAACATGAATAGCAAGCACATAATGTGTTCAGCAAACGATGTTTGTTACTTAGATAACACTCTTTTCCACACTGAGTTTTCTGAACAATGCTATAGAACTTTTATACCTTTGATTTAAAATTTCATATTCATCTTGGATGTGAAATGAGAAAATGCTAAGTTCAGTTATGATGGACTTTCATCTGGAGCCACCAACTCAAAGTCTATAATCACCCTTGAAACTTTTCACATGAGTAAGTCAATATAGTTCATTTTTCCACCAAGGCATGTTATGTGAAACACTGTTCTTTTTCAACATTTTTTAACATTAGTCACCTAAAACATTTTCATTTTCTTGACTCTTGAATTGAATTATGATCAAAGAAATTGTCAATGTTTGCCAAAATTTAGATAAATCTGAAAATTTGTGGTGACTGGCATTTAGCTACGTGTGACTTAATGCTTTACAAGTAATAGCTTACCCACTTTAAGAAAGCAGTCCTTTATTTAAAAATAACAGTTCATGAACAACAGAAGTTTTCAAGGGGAAATTAGCACAAAGTAATTTTTGTCTTTTTTTCTAATAACAAATGACTATTGCATGTGATCATAGTTTCATTTTCATGTACTTACTGTTACAGCCACAATGCAAAAATTTAACAATGCTTTATTCTTATTTCTACTCACTGCTGTTACTCAATAGTTCCAAACAGGAAACTAACTATACTAATCCTTGTTTTTAACAAAAATTCTTTCAACATCAAGCAATCTTTTATTTGGAAAAGTGTTTTCTACAATTACTTTTACCAACTGCTTCTGAGGTCCCACAGTATACAATATTTGAATATTGTGGAGTCCACATTTAAATTCCCAACGGGGTTTTAATTAGGGCCTGAGCAATGCTGAATGCATGTATTTTTTTTTCCATTCTTATTGAAGCCAACTCACCTTAAGAGCATATAGAGCTTATAAACTACATTGATTTCTCAAATATTTCTTCCACTATATTTTTATATAGCTAATATTTTTCCATCTTAGTTCATGACATTTCATTTTATATTTCCTTATACTCCAGTAAAAGTAGATAAATATTTTGGGAAGAAATTCTCTGGTGCATATGTATGTGGGTGCTCATTTTTCAGTGTGAGAATGAAATCATTATAACATGCAATTTAAATTTCTGTGTTCTGCTTTATTGAAGGCCCAAATGCCCTGTAACTGATTGCCTGCAAATGCTTCATAAGCAAATGGGAAAGACAGGAAAGACTAATATTAAAGAATCCCTTGTGGAATAACAATATTAATTTTAGAATCACATGCATTTCATCAAATTAAGTGAATTTCCCATCTTTGTACAGTCCCATCTTTTCTCTCTCTGTGCTTTGGTTCATTCCACCCCAAATTCCTGAAATGCTATCACTTTCTCTATGGACTTCATTCCTCTGCACATCAAAAAGCTGAATACTTGTTGGTATATGCTGTGGTATCAGTTTGAAGATATTAATTTAGCCATAGGAACACTAACTACACAAAAGTAAGGTGATCATGGACTCTCTCTTTGAAACATAGACATGAAAAAAGACATAGCTAAGAGGTAAATGAATGGAAGAGGTGAACAGAAAATATAGATGTGACTCAAAATCGTGTTGATCTGATTGGAAAAGTTCAAAATGATATTCTCAAAAATAAATCAATCCATAATGTTCCATATAGAAAAGTGGTTTTAGAATACAGATATACTAAACTTCAAGATAACACTGAATCATGCAGAGGAAAAAAGAATAGTGAATCTGAAAGTAAAAGTTTAATGTAAATACCTAGATGATGACTTAGTTATTGGATACTATAAAGGCAAATAGTTATTTTTAGATATAAAAATGCCTAATGGAAGGTTAATGCTGCCAAGAACCATTGAATTTTGATGTTATGTTATCCTAAGGGCATTTATTCAACATTGGTGGGAAATATTCAATAATGAAACATAATATTCAGTCTAAAACAAATAAGAATTAGAAGTAAATCACACAGATACTAGACAAAAAGATAAATACTGATATGCATATTAAAATATATCCATTCCCTATTAGGTGGACTATTATAGTATTTGCTATTATGTAGTATTTGCTTTCTGAGAAAATACTAGTAATTATGACCTGAGAACAGCAAAATATGTCTCTTACTTATTTTCTCATGACATTGTGAATTCCCTAGCTTCTGGAGCTGGTCTTTCAGTTATTCAGTACCTGTGAACAATAAAAAGGTTACCTGACCTATCAGCCTCAGTTTTCTTACAACTATATTTGCAAAAGTTCTTTATAAATTGAAACTGTGTAATCCAGTACAATAGAATAATACGCTGCATGTAGAACCCAAAGCTTAACAAATATTTTGAATGAAGGATAAATTCATACTTCATAAGGAAATTGATTTTACTAAGATAACATTAATCAAGGAAATCAAAATCCCATTACTGTTGCAAGTTGTTTATTCTACAAGATGAATTTCAGTTTTAGATAGAATTTTTTTATAAGGTTAACAGTTTTAGATAGGGTTAATGGTTTTAAAGGAAGGATTAATAGTACCTGGATTAAAGAGTTTTGAAACACTTATATAAGAAAAGATAGACAATATTTTGACTCAGAATATGGCCAGGAGATGACGCTCGGTAAATTCTATTTTCTTGGCACACTGCCCATCCTTCATATGTATACCACTCCTGTTAAGAGTCCCATATAACCAACAATGTGCCAGAGAATCTCATAGCCAAATTCAAATCATTTCAAAGTAAGTTCTTAAAATATTGAACCATTTCACTTGACTTCTGTACATTGTAAACAGAGGGTATGAAGTTTCTGTCTCTCCTTTACTTGGGATTTTCTTTTCCTTCAGTTGTTATAAATGGCATGCCAAATTGTTTTACATGCTAGATCCATAATTCGAAGAGAGAAGAGACATTTAGTTCTTAGTCAGAAAAATTCGATATGTTCTTCCAGGTTGGTGACAACCATAATTAATGCCTTCATACATTTAAGCATTTTCATTTGAGGCAGACAAAATACATCCACTGAAGTGAGGGACAGTATATTTTTTCTTTACATCACTTTACACAGGTAGATACTTACTAAAATGTAAGATACATTAAGCTGGAAAACAAGAACCCTGGGACTCTTGTCAACAAGATTGTCCATGTCCTCCTTGCTGAAAAATGTAATGGAGTCCTTTTGGAGGAGTTGTTTTTAGGTTTTGAGGGGTTTTTCCCCCCTTCTAAACATTCTGCAGCATTTGATGATGCAGCCTTCTCAAACTTTAAAGTAGTGTTCCCCAAAGTGTGATCTGTGCACCCCTAGAAGGTCTCAAGATCCATTCTGGGCAACTGAAAAATCAAAATTATTTTCACACTAACACAAAGTCATTATTGGCCCTTCTTGCTATGTTGACATTTGTATTGACTGTGCAAAATCAATGGTGGTAAAACTGCTAGCACCTTATCACAAATCAAGGCAGAGGCCCAAAAGTGTACCATAATTCTTTGCTGCAACAAGCTCCGGGTTAAAAAAACAAGAAAGCCATTTTCACTAAATAGTATCTTTGATGAAATAATAAAAATTATTAATTTTATGCAATCTCAACCCTTGACTACATGTGATTTTAGTATTCTATGTGACAAACTAGGAAGTATATGTTAAGCAATTCAGTTGAATACCGGAGGAAAGCACTTGTACAATTGAATTTGTAAGCTTCTAAATTAGGTGCTTTGTTTGTGAAACACAATTTTTACTTGAAGTAACACTGACAGATAAACCATGATTATTCACACCTGGGTATTTGGCAGATAATTTGTTGAAAGTAAGTGTAGAAAACCTGTTCCTTCAATGAAAAAAAAAAAACTGACAATATGTGTTGCCAATAATAAAATTTGAGCTTTCAAGAGAAAATTGGAAT
>NW_012147841.1:2677885-2679275 GCF_000956105.1 Propithecus coquereli
TTAAATCTCAATTTTATTCCTAATGTAATAGATATCAATAGCATAATCTATGGAAACAAAAATGCTTTGGGTACATCAAAATGTTTTATGTGTAAAGAAGTTCTAAGACCAAAAAGTTTGAATACCACTGAATTGCAGCATTATGTGTGTGCTCTAAAAATGGAATTTTTAACTACTTCTGTGGTGATATGACATCACTCTCATGGATTTTATTCTACTTCTCTAGTAGTTTCTTTTCAGTCTCTCTTTTGGGTGTTTCTCTTTATTTGCCCTTCCCTTCAAAGCTAGGGACCCCAGGATTCTTTCATTGATTCAGTTTTATCTCTTTCTATATTTCCCTGAATCTTTTCCAGAAGCTTTGAAAGTGCTGATCACTCCTAAATCTACATCACTGGACCAGAACACAGTACCAAGGTTCTTATTCTGTATCTAAATGTCTATTGAATATTTCCATTCACATGTTCCACAAATGTTCTAAACTCCACAAGTCAAGAAATGAGCCCATCATATCTTCAGCACAGAACCCCTAAGTCTATGGTCTCCCTTGCCATAAATGATGTCACTATCCAACCAGTCATTTAAGAAATTGATAGGGGAATATCATCCTAGACTCTAGCCTCTCCCTTAATCCCAACATTCAGTAGCTATATCTTATCCATGTTGTCACCTGAATAGATTTTTAATTAGTATTTGTCTGTCCTCCTCCACTGTCACAATCTTGGTTAAGATTACTAATATTTCTTATCTGAATTACTGTAATAATCTCTTAGGCGGTTTACTGTCTTCAGCAACAGTCTCTTAAAATCCATATTCTGCAACGCAGACAAAGTGATGTCTCAGTTTCTTCTCTGATTAAAATTTTCCCCACAGGCTTCAGGGTAAAATTAAGTCTTTGAATATCAGACCTTCATGATCTGGGCCATATCAAACTCAATACCTTCATCTCTCACCACTGCTCAAAATAAAAGACTAGAATTCAATGACCAGCTTTCAGACAATTGATCCACATCTCATCTCTAGGCAACATCAAAGAATACTCAAGTTGAAAGGATCTTTAGAGATAAAGTAACCATATAATTTATCATCCAAACCAGGACACTTTTGAAAGTGAAAAGGGTGCTATTAATAATTACATGGGGATAACAGTTGTAAACTAGGACTGTCTCAGGCAAAGAAGCCTGTATGATCATCCTCCCTGGAGATCAACTAGTCCACGAGAGAACTTGAGTCATTAAAGTGAAAGTGGTCATGCTGGTTGTAACAATGATTAGGCTAGAATCAGCCCTACCCACCCCTGAGTCTGCTTTCTTTTCTTCCACTTTATACTGCTTTTTTAATAACTCTTTTAAGATAAAGATCAAATAAACTTCACTTTTTATAGCAAGATGTT
>NW_012147841.1:2679325-2679701 GCF_000956105.1 Propithecus coquereli
GAGAAAATTGGAATATTGGAAAACTTGTGTTTGCCACTTGTGAGTTTGACAGCTTCCTAATATTTATGCACTTTTCTGATAAGAACAGTGTGATAATTGATGAATGCAGTTTTTAGTATTATATAATGAAATATGTCAACATTTGAAAGATCTATATAACTCAGTGAGTTAATATTTTGCAAATGACCAATGAGAGATGATACAAAATCATGTATGAGTTAAACATTCATTTAAAGTTCAAATACACAAGGGGATTTTAATGTAAGAAAGTACAAAATGTTAATTTATATGGCTTAGATTGCACACTAAACTTCTAAGAAACTACCACTAGACAAGTTCTGGTGTAATATCAAAGAAGAATATTCACCATTATCTT
>NW_012147841.1:2681501-2683529 GCF_000956105.1 Propithecus coquereli
AGATTGAGTTCATTGAGCAGGTTGAATATGTCACAGAAGTAAGCAAGTTTTGCAACCCGTTCTGTGTCACTGAAATGTGCTGCCGGTGGTGACTGTTTTTCTAAAAGAAATCTCTGGAGTGGTTCTCATGACTCAAAAACTCTGGCCAGTGATCTACCTTTAGAAAGCCATCTCACTTCTGTGTATAAGAGAAGAGGTGTGTGCTCTGAGTCCATATCCTCACTCAGCTGCATGAACGAACATGAGTTAAGGGCATGCACTTTAATGTGGTTGATAATTTTAATCACATCCTGCAAAAGGTTTAGTTCAGGTGACATTTTTTGGCTAGCCATCATTTCTGTATGGATGACATAGTGCATAGGCTCACATTCAGAGGCGACCTGCTTGACCTGAGTAGTGAAACCAAAAAGCCGTCCAGTCATGGCAGCCACTTTGTTTGTGCACGTACTGTCACAAAATGACCAATTCAGTTTTCCTGATACGTAATCACTTAAAGATTTGAATAGTTCTTCAACTGTGGTGTTGGTTGGCAACAAAAGTGCATATAACATATCCTCGTGCGCATCCTCCTAAAAATATATTGCACAAAAACAAGCATTGTTGCCTTGTTGTCACCATTGGTAGATTCATCAACCTGGATTGTGGACCATGGTGACTCATTAATCCTCTCTAGCAGTTGTGCTTCAATATCATCTGTTATTTCATCAATTTGTCTAGATATGGTGCTGGCCAAAAGAGGAACACATGCCACCTTTTGAACTGCAGCCTCTCCTAAAAGTTCACGGCAAATGTCCTTAGCAGCAGACAAGATCAACTCTTCACTAATAACAAAGGGCTTCTTAGCTTTAGCAATGTGGTTAGCCACTAAGAGTGATGCTCTCAGTGCAGATACATTTGATGAAATGCTGGCCTTCAATAATTACTTCTGTTCTTAATGTTCGCATTTTTTTCTTTTGAAAAACTCTATAGTCTTGTCTTTTAATACAAATTAAGGGTGTTTGGTCTCCAGTTTTGAAGGTTTCATGGTTTCTGTGGATAGCCGGTTACCACACATTATACAAAGCAGGCTCGGAGAATGTGAATCACCTGTTGCAATGAACCTATAATTTCAGTAGGATTATTGGTATTTTCTTTTAAATACAGCTTTTGTTTCGATGGCAGTCTTGGAGTCTCCTGCTGTCTCATCATTGGATCTTTCCCCCTTCTCAAAGAAGCTCTCCAGCGACGTTTGTTTTTTACCCATTTTTGCCAGCGTTAGCTTGTGGGCTTACCAAAACTGTGACTGAGACAGTGCACAGTGCAGGAAAGAGGCACAGACAGAAATGGTAAACAAAATAATGGGCAGACCACTCAGGGACTAAAATAAATGTCTGATTCTGACTTAAAACCTGCTACCAGAGGCAGCTGTACAATTAAAGTATAATACATCAACTCACTTGCCACTAGAAAGCCTGTTACCAGATGCGGCTTAATTGTCACTTGCCACTCAACTGATAGGGTTTTGATACGAGTCTTCAAGGAATTGATTTATAATGGTCTCTGTACACTCAAACCTCTCTGCTAATAATCTGTATTTTCAGCCACTCCCCAGCACTAGCATCGCTGCCTCAGCTCCACCTCAGATTATCAGGCATTAGATTCTCATAATGAGCACACAACCTAGATCCTCGCATGTGCGGTTTACAGTAGGGTTTGTGCTCCTATGAAAACGTAATGCTGCCGCTGATCTGACAGGAGGAAGAGCCACGGTGGTGATGTGAGCGATGAGGAGCAGCTGTAAATACAGAGGAACCTTCACTCACTTGCTGCTCACCTCCTGCTGTGCAGCCTGGTTCCTAACAGGCCACAGACTTGTGATACCAGTCCACGGCCTGGGGATTGGAGACCATAGTATTGGAATATATTTGAAGTTATAAAACAATAAAATATAACTGAACAAAAATTCTAAATTCAATCCTTTCTTCATATTTTGTCCATAAACTCCCTCATTAGATACTTGGAAGTATCTAGATATTTTTATATAATACT
>NW_012147841.1:2687629-2689199 GCF_000956105.1 Propithecus coquereli
AGAATATCGTCAATATGGATCCATATAAATCACAAAATTCAAAGCTCTTTGGGGCTCTCAATTATTTTGAAGAGTGGTTCCTGAGACCAAAAAGTTTGAGAATCATTATATGAGATAAGCTCTAATATTCCTTGTCATTCTAAAATAACCTTCCTTAGCTCTGTACCATCTCTCCTCAAATTGAAACCAAATTGAAGACAAGGATCATGAATTTTTAAAGACTATTTATTTTGGTTTTTATTTTTTCCCTCTTCATTTGAGATGGATTAAAGGCACCTACATTTTTTACATTTCCTAATTAAAACTAACATAATGGGTGCTCAGCAGACAGTGCAATGGACTTCTTAAGTGAGAGACACTCACATCAGATTAGAAGACAAGGAAAAGGATTTCAGAGTGGGAGTTTCTAAATGCTGAGACTTGAGTCTCTTGACCCTTGAAGTTTATGTTCCCTCTGGGCTAGTCAGTACACTTATTCTAGTGATAGAGAAAGCATTCTTTTTTTCCATAAGGAGTCATAAAGAATAATAATTAAGCTCAAAACCTTTGAGACCAGAGAGTTCTAAGTTTAAATCCTGTCTCCATTAGAAAATATGACCTTGGGTAGAGTGCTTAAATTATTGGAAGCTAGGACTCACATATCTAAAATGGGAATTATGGCACCTAGCTTAGTTTGTCACATTGCTTACCTTGTGGACTGAGCTTGAAAAGTGTTAGTTAACCTTTTAATTGCTGGATTATAGGAAGATGGGCACATAGGGCTTAGGGTGAGAAGACTGGGAGAATTCAAGGTCATAGGTATTTACCAACAGATATGGAAGCATTTCAATAGTTTAACAATGGTATTGTATTGCCAAATGGCATGTACCAGCTGAATATTGGCTATAGTCACTGGTAAGTGATGGTGATACATATGGCCACCTCATGGTCACCACCATATATGTTACATTGAAATAATTTCTCAGGTCAAATTCTGCAATTCATCTAAACATTGAGAGAACAAGCACACAAACAGTCATGTAACCTGTTGGGGGAAACCCACTCTCTTCTTCAAGCATCACCTTTAAGCACTTTGCATGAAAAGACCATTCTTAGACAATTACAAGAAGGCATTCATAGCAAAAACAGCCAGGTTGTAGTAAGGTCAGGTGACAAAATTCTCTGTGATGTGGAGGGATATAGAATAAAAAGAACTCTAAAGCATTAAAATGATACTGCTACTGCTAGGTTTGCCCAATTCATATAAATCACTCATGCAAGAGAGTGAGACTTGTGCAATCATCCTGATCCACATTCCTGATCCTATCTTAAATGCCATGTATTTCATCAATTAAAAATAATCTATCATCCCTTATAATAATATATGCCATGTGACATAGATTTCAAGAAGTCCCAAGTTATGAGCACCAAAAGATTGATTTTTGTTTAGGGTTCTTCAAATATTAAATAACTGTTCCTCCACTAGAAATTTCATTTAATTTTACATACCTGCAACACATTATTTATACTGAATTATTTTTTTTTATTTCAGCATATTATGAGGGTACAGATGTTTAGGTTACGTATGTTG
>NW_012147841.1:2689249-2690544 GCF_000956105.1 Propithecus coquereli
CATTACATAATATCACAATCGAGGGGAGCTCTCTAATGTGAAAAAGAGATTAAAAAGATCAACATACAAGTGCAAAATTGGTTTCATTTCAATAGGAAATTAAAGTATTATTTGGTGATGGTAAAAGATGGCTGGGTCCCAAACCCCCAAATACTTGACTAGGTATGTTCATAGCTACTGCCACTCTGGCTGAGTGTGTGTGTGTGTGTGTGTGAGGGAGAGGAGAGAGACAGAGAGAGAGAGAGAGATTCTCATAAGATTCCTTGTCTATGTGAACTAGACTGAGTCCTATAAAAAACCCAGAGACTCATTTACCCTGGCCCTTCACTAAATGTCTACCCTATAGGCATACATAGGCAGTCATACATGGCTTCTCCTAGTCTCTTTCCCCTGAACCTATCCAGATTATGCATGAATTCCAAAGGCTAAGTTGTCTTCAAAGTGAGCATTGTTTCAAACTCATCGAATCACAACAAATGCATTAGATGGAGTGATCTATAAAAGAACAACGGAAAGGTTAATTCAAGACAGCACTTACTCTGCTCCTGTCCCTTCAACGTCTCACTTCAATCATCTGTGAAGCAGTATCCTTTACTTTATTGTTTCCATTGTACCATATCAAAGTTTCTTCTCTTTGGAGAAGAAATGAAAATAGAGAAACCTTCAGTTCTCTTTGAAAGTTATGGCATAAAAATAACAGGGTGTTCATCAGTTAATACTATAAGATATTGTATTTATGCTCCAATAAAACTTCCTGCCTTTAAGCCTAGACTATGACTTTAAATTATTAGCATCAAGATTATATTGAAATGACAGAAATCCATTTAGAAAATTACTCATAGTCCCAAACAAATAAACAGAATCAAGATTGTATTTGGCCACATCATCTAATTCCTATCATTGTGGCATACTCAACTTTTATATATTTATAACATCATAGATAGAATACCATACTCTATGTCTTATGTCAACATTATATGATACATTCATTTTTTATTTTGCTGCAGATTGGCATCATAGTTTTACAAATAGGGTAATAACTTTTATTCATCATAATTAAGGCAGGGGGATGTCTCCTATTCTACCCCTTCCAACCATAACAAAGCACTGCAGTCATAACATATATAAAAATGTCATGTGCCAAAGACAAATATCTGCATCGAAGGATAAAAGTTGCTTGACATGAGTTTTAAATTTCCCAAATACTTTATGTTAAAAGCATCTAAACAAAATTCTCAGAATTTTGTCAATGGGTGGATTTTTTCCCATTAAAAAATAGCAATAATTTTAAAAAT
>NW_012147841.1:2692799-2696709 GCF_000956105.1 Propithecus coquereli
CTTTCTCAATATCCTACTTTCATTTAGGACCTTGTTTCATAGATCCTTCCCTCCATTCTGGGCCCAGCAGCTTCAGAACCATTGAATTAATAAAAGTTCTCTATTGAGAGCTTGCCACTGCTCCAGGATTTTAAATCTATTGCTACAGACGATCTTTGCCTTGTAAAGCAGCAGTCCCCAAACCTTTTTGGCACCAGGGATCAGTTGCATGTATGAATTGTTCCATGCACTGTGGGGGTAGGGGTCATGGTTTAGTTGTAAATGCAGATGAAGCTTCCCTCACTTGCCCACCACTCACCTCCTGCTGCTCTGCAGTTCTAAAGCATCTAGGATGGCAACTATCCCTCTAAAAAACAAAATAGTGTTAATATTGGAAACCTAGAAACTTTCACTTCCTTCCTGGAAAGAACAAGTGCATTCCCAGGTGACTTGCCTCCTTGCCTTCTCCAGTTGGCATCTGTTAATCTAAGGACAGAAACTAGACACCCAATCAAAGGGAGAAGAAGATGACTAAAACTTTGAAAAACCAATTTTGCCCTGTGATATCCATCATTAAGTACTCCTAGGCAGTTCATTAATTCATTTAAATACATATCTTGAGTTTATACTGTGTGACAGGCACCGTTTTAGGCACTGGAGTTAGAGAAATGAAAATTCCCCTCCCTTAGTAGCTTATAATCTAAGAGTAAATAATATTTACATTCAAGGACACCTTTGCTTTAAGGATCATTTTTGGTCATATCACACATTAAAATACTAAAACCGGAAGAGATTATAAACATCATCTAATCTATCCCCTTCACTTTATAGATGAGGAAACTGAGATTCGGGCAAGAAAGTTGAATTTTCCAAAAGCCCAAACTAGATTCCAAGTCTTCAAATTCTTAGTCCAGGGCATTTCTCACTAAATCACAGTATTCCTTTCAAATCAGAAATATCTCAGGAACATTAAAAAAAAAAAAAATTCCTGTGTATTTCTTGGGATTTCTCCCACTGCAAGGAATATGACTCGGTACTCAAATGGAGCTTTGAAGTGAGACAAAATAAAGTTGGTAATAATTTTACTAAGGATCCAGGCATTGAGCAATGGCATCCAGCCAATAATCACAGTCCTGTAGAATTGTCATCTGTCACCTTTCTTTATTGTTCAATAGACAGAAGGTTTGGCAGCACATTGCACATGGGCTCTAATTTCATACAGCTAATCATTTGCAACTAAGCTACACAAACTGTAAAACAAAGGCAAAAAATATATGTTATTTAATAAGAAAAAAAGAAAAATGCTTCCAAAACAGCTATTGTCATACAACTGCTTTTATAAAGCTATATGGAGCCACCTAGTGACAGAATTTTGTGTTAGTGGAATTATATTTGATCATAAACAGAAAACAAGTTCAAAAACTAAAAGATATTATAAATGGCTAAGTCAGGAACAGAGCCTAGTTTTATGTGTATATAAGACCTCAATTATGAAGGAGACATGATTCATCTGTCATGGTTTTCATTTTTAAATTATTTGTGTTTTGCATTTATTGTCAGCAGAACACTTAAATGTGCCTTATGAAACAGCTCAAAATTTTTCCAATTTAATAGCTCTTCAACAAAGTGTACAAAGTAGAGATAATTGGATTCCACTTTAAATTCTTATATTTCACCCAACTGAATTAGGCTGAAAAAGTCGATTTCTTTAAATCAGAAAATATCCGTTAATGTTTCCAAACAGAATAGATAGAACAAGCTTTTTTTTTTTTCCTATTAACTTATAAGAGTCTTTTATCAATGAGACACATTTTAACAACAAAGCTACATTTCTAAGGTAGCCAAGGCTGCGGTGAATTGTCATTCCAATTAAAACCCTTTGTATTTCCAAATAGAATAAAAATAACAATTGTATATGTTTATTTAAAGGGATTTATACAGACACATATCTAAATAGAACATTTCAAAAATGCTGTGATTGTTAGGACAAATCCTTAGTCAGGATCACATCAGCTTTTTGCAAGCCCTTGAATCCCTTCCTTTCATGTGAGAATTGATTTATTATTAATTAATCCTGAAATCTTTCAGGATGATGGATGTTTGATAATTATGATGGATAAATACCTAAGATTGATATTTGTGTATAAATAACAACTTACACTGCTGCATAACTAAATTCTCACTCTATTATGTAAATACTTATTGAGAAATTCCTAAAATTTTTAATGAAATTACAGATTGGTGAGTGAAAGCTGATTCAAAATAGTTTGTTTTTGTTTTATTCTGTGGTTTACCAAAGTTAAACTTCAAAATACCTTTCGTTTCATTCCTCGTTGTTGAAAAACATGATTAAAAACATTGGATGCTTGTGCCACTTACTGATTGAACCTCTGCAGAGTAAGAGAAAGGACAGTGAGAGAAAAGGAGATGCAGAATCCTTTGATTTTTATCTGTGACCTAAGGTAACACACATAAAGTATACATCAATTTATGATTAATGAGATTTTATTGTATCACATTGAATATGAGATATATGCACACTATAAATATCACATCCTTATTTCTATAACATCCACTTACAAGTCAATCAAGTAATATTTGCAATATGGTAAAGATCTATAAAACTGAAATCCTGGATGTAGCATTTTAAAATATTATTAATAAGAAAAGAATCAGGCAAGTGGTTTTTTAAATATGTTGAGATCCTAGCAGAAAATACACCAATGTTAATACAGCCCTGATGTATAATTTCAGACAATATGACAATGGGAAATATAATGACTATGGGAATATCAAGGTGGGAGAAAAACTTACAGCAACTTGGAATGGGGTATATATGTTTGTTGAAATGTCTGTGGCATATCGCAAACCCAGTAAGTGATGTGAATATCAGCAGGATTCTTAGGCAGTCACTATAGCTACAAATCCAAGAATATCCACCTGTGTGTGTTGTGCAGACAAAAAACTGCTCACTGTGGATAAGACTATTTCAATGATATCACCATTGAACAAAGGAAAACAGGATAAGAATTTATTTACTCTCCACTGTCTACTGTGTATTTGGAACTAGACTGGGGATTTTACCTATACCATTTCAGTTAACATTTACAAACGCCTCAAGTTAGCATTAATGATTCTATTTCATAAGGGAAGTAATGCTCAAACTCTTTGAAAGCTGACATAGGTGATCATGCACCAGCTAGACAAAGAAGGCCTTGGTTCAGTCTCTTTCAAAATCTCTGCTAATGTTTGAAACGTCAAAATCCCAATGTTCACTCGTCACTCCAATAATTCCAGTTTGGCTTTGAATGTAGCTACTTTAGCTGCTGACTTGAACAGAGTTATAGTTGTTGTTCTCCCCTGAAGTGACAGATTGAGTTCATTGAGCAGGTTGAATATGTCACAGAAGTAAGCAAGTTTTGCAACCCGTTCTGTGTCACTGAAATGTGCTGCCGGTGGTGACTGTTTTTCTAAAAGAAATCTCTGGAGTGGCTCTCATGACTCAAAAACTCTGGCCAGTGATCTACCTTTAGAAAGCCATCTCACTTCTGTGTATAAGAGAAGAGGTGTGTGCTCTGAGTCCATATCCTCACTCAGCTGCATGAACGAACATGAGTTAAGGGCATGCACTTTAATGTGGTTGATAATTTTAATCACATCCTGCAAAAGGTTTAGTTCAGGTGACATTTTTTGGCTAGCCATCATTTCTGTATGGATGACATAGTGCATAGGCTCACATTCAGAGGCGACCTGCTTGACCTGAGTAGTGAAACCAAAAAGCCGTCCAGTCATGGCAGCCACTTTGTTTGTGCACGTACTGTCACAAAATGACCAATTCAGTTTTCCTGATACGTAATCACTTAAAGATTTGAATAGTTCTTCAACTGTGGTGTTGGTTGGCAACAAAAGTGCATATAACATATCCTCGTGC
>NW_012147841.1:2699799-2702281 GCF_000956105.1 Propithecus coquereli
TAAAATAGAATGGGGAAGGGGTGAGCTTCTAAATCTGGCACATATCTCAGATTTGAGATTCCAATTGCTTTAATACTGAAGAAAGAGTTGCTAATATATACTCTCCACTGGTTTACTCTATCAATACATACCTGGTTTAAATGACAACAATTAGACTGTGGTGCTGTAGTCAAAATGTTTGACCTCCCCCTACCACCAGAATTCACATATTGAAACCTAATCGCCAATGTGATTAGGTCATGAGGGCTGCCCTCAGGAATGGGATTAGCACCCTTATAAAAGAGGCTCCGGGGAGCTGCCTTAGCCTTTGCACCATGTGCAAAGAAGACTCCACTCATCTATGAACCAGAAAGCCTTCACCCTACACCAAATCTGCCAGCACCTTGATCTTGAACTCTCCAGCCCCAAAACTTGGAGAAATAAATTTCTGTTGTTTAAAAGCTACCCAGTTTATGATATTTTGTTATAGCAGCCAGGATGTACTAAGACAGACTGGAGGTAAAAAAAAAAAAAATAATAGAAAAATTAACGGATCCCTATTTAGGTATAATATTTTCAAGCAAAATGTTAAATGTCACAGACTATTCACTTCGAAAAAGCACAATATTTATTATATTTACTTATTTTATTCTTTCAAATATTAAGTTCAAAAAATTGAGTTAACCATATTTCTTAAGTCATGTAACATTTTCCTCGTGGGTCCACGTAAAATCCCACTTCTCTTTCACATTTCTCTTTCAACCCCACTTGTCATTTACATCCCCTTCTCCACTGCAGTCATCCACTAATGATATGTTAGGTATATAATTCCTTGTAAAATATATTTGTATGTGGTCGTGGTTTGTATTTACATAAAATATAAGCTGGCAGGACTCAGGATATATTGCAAATATGTTTGATCAAGCAGAAGACTGACTGTATTATTCTTGCTGTTATGAGGATTAACGATAGACTCAGGCAGACTAAGAGTAGAAGCAGGGAAGCTATTACCAGAGAAGGAGTCCCAATGCGGTAAGTCAGGCAAGGTGGCTTTGGCAAGGCTGGCAGTAATGGCAATGGTAAGTCTCAATAGCGATTTCAAATAAAAACTAAAGATTTACTGATAGATTTGATGTATAATGTAAGCAAAAAAAGAGAATTAAAGATGACTCAAAGTTCAGGCGCTGAGCTGAATAATGAGAAAGACTATATGAACAGCATAATTTTGAAGAAGGAGCAAGAAAGTAAAGTTATGTTTTAGATAGGTTAAGTTTGAACTGCTTACTTGATAGCCAAGCAGAACTAACACATTCACGTTGAGAGCATTTGGAGATACCTGGAGTTTGATGGGGCCAATAGGACAGAAATGTGGGTGCTTTTTTTTTTTTTTTAAGTCATGGGCTTGAATAAGATCACTTCAGAGAAGAGATCCAAGCACAGAGTCCTTGACTACTTCAAAAATATAGAGGTCAGGGAAAGGAATGTCAGCAAAAGAGACTGAGAAGGAGCAGCCTAAGAGTTACAAGCCAAAACAAAAATCATAACACAAATTTAAAACATGAAGTTGTGGTGCCAGGGAAGCCAAGTGAAGGAAGGGTCTCAAGGACATGGTGAGCAACTCCTTTGAAAGCTACTTAGAACCCTGGTGAGGTGCAGACTGAGAATTGACCATTACATCAAGGTAACTATTGATCTTGACAAGAGCAGTTTCAGTAGAGTGTAAGATAAAGCCCTGACTAGACTGAATGAAAGAGAATAGTAGGTGAGGAAGTGTAGACAAGCACAGACAATGATTTTGGATAGTTTTCTTATAAAAGGAAGCAGAGAAATAAGGTCGAAGGAGGATTTTTTAATGGACAATATTATAAACTGTTTCCATGGTAATGAGATGATCCAGAAACATGGGAGAAATTGCTTTAAGTAGAGAGGGAAAATTTCAGCACCAGTGTCTTATGCCGATAGGAGAAGACAGTACCCTATGCATAAATGGAAACTTGCGTTAGGCGAGAACACTGTCCACTCATCTTCGAGAGTACCTCGCTGTTTCCTCTCTCCTATAAAAGAAAAGACTCCCCACAACATTCCTCAAAGAGCCTTTAGTTTCCACCCCTGTGCCACTTGAGTCAATCGTTCTTTACAGCAGGGGCTATGATACTGTCACACTCTTCTTTAGAATAATTTATGTTAATTTACAGTTAATTAGCAGTTAACTTATATTACTGTGTGATTTAGACCCAAATAAACCGCTTTAAGTTAGTGTTTTATTAGATCAGTTTTGCAAAGCATGCCTGAGGTCCCTTCGGGTGTGTGTGTGCTGGGGTTGGTATCTGAGATCCACCGAGGATCTATGAGGTCCACATTTTTCCAACTATTTATCTATGTGAGGACATATTTTCTTCACAGACTTCAACCAAAACAACATATTGGAACATATTGAATGCATAAGCACAAATGAGAATAAAAAAATATGTATTTTATTTAAGATAGCTGCAAATTTTTGGTT
>NW_012147841.1:2702331-2704554 GCF_000956105.1 Propithecus coquereli
TTGTTAATGCATCTGCATTCCAGTCCACTTTCCTTGGCTGTCACGTTACATTGATGTTGCACAAACCATTCTCCTTATATTAACAATGGCTGAAAACTTTCCGGACAGACCTCTTATATACCACATTTTCTTTATCCATTCATCTGTTGATGGACATTTAGGTTGAATCCAAATCTTGGCTATTTTGAATACTGCTGCAGTAAAAATGGAAGTACAGATATCTCTTCAATATACTAATTTATTTTCTTTTAGATACATACCTAGCAGTGGGATTTCTGGATCATATGATAGTTCTAAAAAATGTCTTTCCTTTCATTGTACTTCCATTGTGATCTATATTTCAAGGCGTATCATTCAATAGTTAATCCTCCCTGGATGCTGCAGTCAATAGGGATATTTAACAGTATTTTCCAGTAAAGACTGTAGATTCCTAAGCATCTGTGCAATGAGGGATCAAGCTCAGGTGAACTTTTTCCTCTTCTGGATAAAAATCAAGCAGGATAAAGCCATTCTAATTCTCTATCACACAGTAGAACACAGAGGAGTCCAAAAAGAAAACAAGTAAAATGTTGTAATGTTACATAAATATGTCCATTTCCAGGTAACTAAAAACTGAAAGATGATCATAGTTGAAAAATATGTACCAGAACCAGATTGCATTGCATTTTAACCTGCTGTATACATTTAAGATAATTATATTCTGAATGCTACATTGTTCTCTTTCTATATTATGAGTTTGAAGATTCTTACTTAATCCTTTTGTTGTTATCACAAAATCCTCTACAGATAATCTCAGAGGGAGAGGTTTGGATCAATTGAGCCCTAACTACCTGCTGTCAAGATCTGTGCACCCTTCACAAAAATGGTATTTTAACAATATTTTTTCTGTGTCTGCTAAATATTTTGCATTTATCTATGCTCTATTTGTTCCATTAAAATTTACTAAGCATTTCTTTAACTTCTCTACCAGTTTTCAATCCCCTTTCTCAATATCCTACTTTCATTTAGGACCTTGTTTCATAGATCCTTCCCTCCATTCTGGGCCCAGCAGCTTCAGAACCATTGAATTAATAAAAGTTCTCTATTGAGAGCTTGCCACTGCTCCAGGATTTTAAATCTATTGCTACAGACGATCTTTGCCTTGTAAAGCAGCAGTCCCCAAACCTTTTTGGCACCAGGGATCAGTTGCATGTATGAATTGTTCCATGCACTGTGGGGGTAGGGGTCATGGTTTAGTTGTAAATGCAGATGAAGCTTCCCTCACTTGCCCACCACTCACCTCCTGCTGCTCTGCAGTTCTAAAGCATCTAGGATGGCAACTATCCCTCTAAAAAACAAAATAGTGTTAATATTGGAAACCTAGAAACTTTCACTTCCTTCCTGGAAAGAACAAGTGCATTCCCAGGTGACTTGCCTCCTTGCCTTCTCCAGTTGGCATCTGTTAATCTAAGGACAGAAACTAGACACCCAATCAAAGGGAGAAGAAGATGACTAAAACTTTGAAAAACCAATTTTGCCCTGTGATATCCATCATTAAGTACTCCTAGGCAGTTCATTAATTCATTTAAATACATATCTTGAGTTTATACTGTGTGACAGGCACCGTTTTAGGCACTGGAGTTAGAGAAATGAAAATTCCCCTCCCTTAGTAGCTTATAATCTAAGAGTAAATAATATTTACATTCAAGGACACCTTTGCTTTAAGGATCATTTTTGGTCATATCACACATTAAAATACTAAAACCGGAAGAGATTATAAACATCATCTAATCTATCCCCTTCACTTTATAGATGAGGAAACTGAGATTCGGGCAAGAAAGTTGAATTTTCCAAAAGCCCAAACTAGATTCCAAGTCTTCAAATTCTTAGTCCAGGGCATTTCTCACTAAATCACAGTATTCCTTTCAAATCAGAAATATCTCAGGAACATTAAAAAAAAAAAAAATTCCTGTGTATTTCTTGGGATTTCTCCCACTGCAAGGAATATGACTCGGTACTCAAATGGAGCTTTGAAGTGAGACAAAATAAAGTTGGTAATAATTTTACTAAGGATCCAGGCATTGAGCAATGGCATCCAGCCAATAATCACAGTCCTGTAGAATTGTCATCTGTCACCTTTCTTTATTGTTCAATAGACAGAAGGTTTGGCAGCACATTGCACACGGGCTCTAATTTCATACAGCTAATCATTTGCAACTAAGCTACACAAACTGTAAAACAAAG
>NW_012147841.1:2714674-2716974 GCF_000956105.1 Propithecus coquereli
TGCACTTATGTGTTGATCAGTTAATACCAATTTGATGGTGAGTACATGTGGTGCTTGTCTTTCCATTCTTGGGATATCTCACTTAGTAGAATGCGTTCCATATACTGAATTATTTTAAATAATTATAGAGGCAATTAGAACACAATTGTGAACCCTTCACCTATCCAGACTTAATGCTGCACCCTCCTGAAAATCTATCCTTATCCATTCCTCTCTCCATACCTACAATGAGTTCCTGGCATATTGAACCAGACAGAATTTTGCAGAAACAAGCTCAAGAAGTGCCCTGGATCCGTTGTGCTCAGCAAATATCAGGTGTTCACAGAGATGTGCTCTATCCCACATTACCACAAAGCTGTATACCTTAGAGCAAATTGCCTGTCATTCACTGTTTTTAATCCCTGCTAAAGTCGATGGCAATAGTGGTTTAAGGTGATTAACAATGTAATCTTATTTAAAAAATATGAGATGCTACGGAAAGGAAACTGCAGAAGTCTCTGTATAACTGACATTATTCCAATGTATCCACTTTGTAAGCAAATAAAAGTTAAAATTAATTAACATATTCATTAGTATTTATTCAGTTTAAGAATATTCTGAAATATTTTATACTAAATTATATTTTATTGATTGATTTGACAATCTGAAGATGGATGGATTCAGTCCAGAATCCAAGAGCTATTTATCACAAATCAAGTTTGTGTAGATAAATCTTCTCCAAAGTATATTATATATGTTTACCCTTGCCTAGGTAATTTCTAATATCCAGTTTGAATAATTTCTAAATTTTTTTAGAATTTAATTTAAGAAAAGTATTAACATTGATATTCCTGTGCTTTGCATACTATGATACCTTTAATAATTTTTACAAGCTTTTGTTCCAGCCCATCAAGGATTATCGAGATATTTTCTTCTCTCTGCTAATACCATGCTTCTGTCCCATAATCTGTTCACATGGCTTACAATGAATACAGTGCATAAATATTTGTGCTAGTCATTCATGATGTTTACCAAAATCTTCAGGTCTTACACTTCTAGACACTTAGTAGGATTGTACTTTCTGATTCCTTTTGAGGAAGGAAGAGGTCATATGACTAGTTCTGAGCAATGAGTTATAAACATAAGTGATATGTACCCCTCATAGGTCAAAGCATATAATTACATAGGTGAAACCATCTAGAGCTATCTTTATTTCTGTCATGGTGATTAAAAACTTTCAAAATAATGGCTACTCTGTCTGCCTGGGTCTCTGAGTGACCATTAAGAGTAGAGCCCACCAGCTGACCTATGATGAACACGTAGCTTGAGATACAAAGAAATCAGAAGTCTTCCTTGTTTTAAGCTAATGATGATTGGGCTGTTTTTTAGTACAACATAATCTAGCCTATCCTGACTGAGCCTACTCCAGCCAAGTGAACTTTCAATTCCTTCCTAGGGCCTCTGCCACAAGTCTTAATCTAGCAAGGTAGGCTTCACATGGTAAAAGCCTTACAACCACCCCTTTGCTCATCTCTCTTGAAATTAAGGCCAGAACCAAGTTCCAGCAGCCCTTTTTCATATTATATTATTTTTTCAGAGTGTAACCCTTTCCTAGCATTGCCCTTAGGACTCAAGTCACTTCCTAAGATAACAATACATTCAGTCTTGTTTTCATTACTCTGTTAGCAGACAATCATTCTTAAAGTAAATATAAGGAAAATAAACTTGATCCACCCACCAACAATTTCTTTCCAGAGAAATTTCCATACTTAAATTGTATTCCGTGTGTGTGTGTGTGTGCCTTCTTTGTATTTCTTAACTTTGAAAAATTTAAGAATGGCTCCTCTTCAATACTAACAGATCTTAGTTGTCAATCATATGGCCCACAATGTTCTATATTACAAAATAGACGTGTGACCCAGGCTAGCAAATCAGAGTACATTACTGTGTGTGGAACATGACTGGCACTGGGATAGGCACAGGACCTAAACGAGGCCAACTATCATCTTTTTTGGGGGGTTGACATAGATTCTGGTCTGAGGAGGGTTGTGCTCTTCTTCTCTAGGATCACTAGGTGTGAGGATGATATACATATTGATCTGCTGGGGATCAACTTATCGCCACATGGAGAGAGCCTGCCAAAAGAGAAAACAATATAGAGAAAACACCTGATAAAAAGAGTTACAAGTGGTGGGTGGGTGTCTGATAACATCAATTGACCCCTTTTAGCCAAAACACAGTTAAGCTTTGGGTTTCTGAGTTTTGAGCAGGCTTCTGGTTTTGGTTTGTGTGTTTTTTGTTTGTTTTGTTTTTTTATTTCA
>NW_012147841.1:2717994-2729545 GCF_000956105.1 Propithecus coquereli
TGACTCTCTAGAATGTAAATTTTTTAGAGTGCAGTTCACTGCTATATCTCCCCTGTTTAGTATAAGTGTCAATACATATTTATCAAATACAGGGGAGGATGAATAAATTACTCTTTCCCTGCTATGGCCATATTATTTGTCTTACCTAATTCTACTTTTTCCCTACATCAACAGGATCCTTATTTATATGGTTAATATGAAAATACTTTGGTGATCAGATTTAAATGGTAATAATCTTAATTTTCCTACTTTTTCTGCCTAAATATAAGTTTCTCTGTAGTAGATTCTCCTTTCTGTCTAGCTACCATCTAAGAAGCTATACTATCTTTCAAGTATTATTTAGTAAATTACTCTTTCAGTAAATTTTTATAGGTTTAGTACTTACACACTTTAAGGGACTAATTTACCAAACTGTACCCTTGTGACAATGAAAACAAAAGGCAACTTCTTCCAAAAGTGCCTAAGCCCCTAACAGGGTGTGGGTAAGACAGCAGGTAAATTTCCTTTTGTTCCCTAATTTTTACTTCATTGTCACTATTCAGCATCACAAACCCTTCCTTTCAAACTGCTTTCCCTTTCTATATTCACTGACATCAAGATTATAGTTTTCACCTAAGTCAGATAGATAGAGATATATATACACTGCACACACACACATATATACACATGTATTCATTTATGAAATTATGTATTTTCTCAAGAATCGTGTATAAATTAAATAAAATTCAAAGCTAAAAATGGATTATATAGTATTGAAAACTTATATCTCTTTTTCCTACTTTCTGAACCTCTACCCCGCCCCCAAAAAGGAAATTATTTTAAATGGAAAATCCACAAGGAAGAATAGAACAGGGATAAAACAGGAACAAAGTTTTAGACATTATAAAGCGTTTGAAAAAGTAAAATCTTAAATTGCAATGAGGAATTCCAAGAAGCAATCAATTTACTATGGGGAATTACCTAAGTGCTCTGGAATTGGCAGCGTCCAGTCCTTCTAGAGACTGGAGTGAAAAGAACTACTTCTTATTAATAAGCTACTTAATATTAATAAGGAGGATTAATTGAAAGTCTGTTTAAAACACAGTCACATCTCCAGGTGCTCTCCCTCACACTGGCAAAACTAAAGTTGTACTCTTTGCAACAGTAAAAGAGAAAATTCCTGTGTACTAGGAAATAAATGGACCCTCCAGAGCAGAGAGGCACCCTTCTTAACCCCCTATTTCATATTGCCTACAAAATGCTGGCACTCTGACCCACTTAACCTCTCTATCCCAGAAGGTTGACATCTAGATTTTTGCCCTCCAAAAAACAAAAACAAAAACAAACTAGGTAGCCTCCACTTTGAGGAATATGCACAGTATGGCTACACAGCCCTGCCAGAACGCCCTATAGTGAAGCTCACAGTGGAGAAACACAATCATAATCTCAGAATTTCCAGTCAGTCTTTAAGTTCCTCACTGTTACTAAGAAGCAGTCATCAAAGGTTATCAGCCACTTGAAGAAAACTTCCGTTAAAAAATTGAAGCCAAATCAAAAGGCAGAAAAAAAAGTAATTTAAAGGAAACAGAGACTATGCAGTGTTAATATATGTGTCAAAAAGAAAAATATTATAATAATAAAAATTAGACCAAGATACTATAAAAGTGAAACAATAATATATTTAAAAAGAAGTTCTCTTGAAAATTAAAAAAATAAATAGCAACATATTTTTAATCTTAATGTAAGGGTTAAAAGGTAAATTTAGGATATCTGTTAAAAAAGAAACTTTGTAACAAAGGATGGAAAAGAAGAGAGAAAGGATAAAACTGAATTAGCAGACCAGTCCACAAAGTCCAATAGTAGTTTCAAAAAACAGCAGTTTCAAAATAAAAGAACAGAGAAAAATGGGGAAAAGAAATAATAAGGACATGAGTTTCCACGTTGACAGGACTCATCAAGTGCCAGGCATTATGGATGAAAACAGACCAACTCAGGCGCATCATCTTTAGTCTTCAGAACACCAGGGACAAAGAATAGCTCTCCTGAGCTTCCAGGAAAAGGGGAGAAAAAGTCATGCACATTGGATTAGGGACTAGTATGGCTCCATATTTCATAAATGGAACACTAGAAATTTATATAAAAATTATTTCAGATTTAGAATTCTATATCTAACTAAGCTTGCACATAGAAGATTTACCATTCAAGGTTCAGTATGGCAAGGTATCAACAGACTTTAGGTTGGGCTTTCAGGAATGACTTTGAAAACTTTGCTGCGAAACCAAGCCACCAAAAAAACTACTGCCTCCTCTTCTACCCAAAAGCCACAACACTCAGGGACCCTCCATGATCAAAATATACCTATCCACAGTGGTGCTTCCCATCAAAGCTCATTATCTTCCTCATTTACACATTTAAAATTTGTGTGAGTGCATCTCATTGGCACAAACTACAGCACTATTAGAACCCTACTGTGTGGAAGTCTAAGATATATAGTTTTTAGCTGGCTATACACTAGAAGAAGTTTGGAATTAATGCTTAATGACAATTCACTATATCTGCCATACAAAGTCTCAAAAATATATTTCCCAAGAATTCTTTCTCTGGAAGTTTCTGAAGATTAAATTTCATCAAAATAGGAATAAAGAAACAATAATAACATATAAACAGGAAACAGGAGACCCAACATGGCAGACGGTGAGAGGGCTACTCAGGATAACAGCTGTGTCCTAGGCAAGGCAGGCAAACCACAGTCGGAGCAGGTGAGAAGGCTTTGGGAAAGACTTCTTCAGAAAGGTGGAATACATAGCACACCCAAAGTGTCTGCAGCCTTCGTTTTAATAAATAAACAATTTGAGTCTGAGTTAGTGATAAACACATACAAAACTAAGCAACTGATAAAACATGACACCTTCTTGGAAAGGGAAGAAGATGAGCAGAAAAGGAAAGTTATCTAAGTTTATGTGTCTTGGCATATGTGATATATCCTCAGGAAAGAATGGAATAAGAGTTAACTCCTCCTCTTTTGTAAGGCCTAATTCTGGAGAAAAATATCAAGGAATAACAATGAGTATGTTATTTAAGACATGGAGGTAAATATTTAAAATAATCAACTAAAACTAGGTGAGTGTAATTGTCTGTAGGAAAAGAAAATAAGGGAAAAGAATATCAGGGGATTTCTGCTTTCTGTATCTAATCTTAGAGAGTTATATGACTATTTCAACTATGTGCATTTATGTGTTTCGTAAAAATAAAAATTAGGGGAAGGAATTTGAGAAATAAATTACAACTCTTCATTATTAAATCCATTCTACGAAGGCATTCAAACATTTCCCAAGCTAATGAGACAGTAAATTCCTCTTTCAATCGTGGCTGTATCTGAAATAGCAAAGGCCCAGAGTCTGGAAACAAGATGACATGTAATTCAGCAGTAGCTTTAAAAATGTTCATATGCTATTGGCATTTGAGAATTCATTAATCATTCACTAGATGGGGCTAACACACTGCAGAGAGGTAACAACTAGCTAAAATACTCCATTTGCTAAGTAATACCACATTTCAAAAAAAAAAATTCTGCAGATTTGTTAGATGGAAATTTGCAATTAGACAACATATTATTTAAATTTTATTTTATAATATATACAAAAATTGTTCACGTTTGGTTAAAAAAAGGCAAAGTATTAGTGATTATTTAGTTGAACTCCCTGATTGTATGTATCACAAAATTGTGGTCCAGAGAAAAAGCACTTGTTTGACATAGAGTTAGGTTTTACTGCCCAGGCTAAAAACTCAACTCTATTGAACGTTTGTTCATTAGCCTAAGGCATATAGGCAATCAACTTACATAACAAATGTGTATTGAGCATTGTGTTAGACACTGGATTTCAGAAAGATACACAGATGAATGAGAATTTCATTCCATTCTGAGGTTCTTGGGAAGGGATGAGACTATATTGAATATTAAATATTTTGTGGTAAGAGTACAGGCTGTGATAAAGATGTTCAAACATTCTTTTCTACTCTTCCTATGGAGAGATAAAGCTTAATTTCCTTCCCTTAGTGACTGGCCTGGTCTTTGGGCCTTGTTAGTCCTATAAAAGGTAGTGAAATTGAGATTCTGGGATTTCCATAATTAGGTTTCAAATCTTATGAATTCATGCAGCTTTCACCTTGGCCTCTTACAGTGTTTGCCCGCAAGGTGCTTATTTTCAGAACCTGTTGCCATGCTGTAAACTGCCCACGTGCAATGGAAAAACCACCTACAGGTGCTCAGACCTAACCAACAAACAAAAAATGCACGAGTTTTTTAAAAATAGTACTGATACAACCAGGTAAAATTAAAAAGTAAAGGTAGATCCTTTTCTCCAACCATACCACGACATAAATTGCAGGTAAATTAAAGGTTTAAATGTAGTATTTAAAATTTAGAAGAAATAACCAAGTGGAATTTCCCTGATATATGAATGGAAAGGACTTTTGTATATAAAGGCAATGACAAAAATCACAAAGCCAAATTCCTGTCAACTTTGACTACAAAAATATTTTTTTTAACTTCTGTACATAGTGGAATAACTAGGACAGAAAAAAAACCAGAATACACTGTTTTGTTTTTTTTAAAAAAAAAGGATGAATGAGATACAATTTATGTCTTAAAAGGAGTAAACAAATTAATGAAAAGGATAGATATAAGGGATTCAAAGCAGCGGAAAACTGTGAGAGAGGAGAGACTGACTATACGTTTAATGTGTAAGCATTCCAAATTAGGAATCAGTTATGGTTTCCTTTGAAAACTTAGTCTTACTTAGCAAGGGTAGGCTAACACCACTAGAGTCTGGGAGAGAGATGAAGAAAAGGTGGGGCTGCCTTTAAATATTTTTATATTGGGACACCCTATTTCAGCATTGCAATACATAAACTTCATAATGTTTAATTGCTAATGCAAGCTTTATTAAAATAAAATACATTTTACCTTTACCAAAATATATTGACAAATTAGGTAGGCAAAGATTTAAAATAAATTAATAATGCCCAATATCGGTGAGTTTGCAGAAAAACAACTGCATTCACATTCATTCACTACTAATGGCAACATAAATTCGTCTGTACTTTATCGCTATAAAATTGTAAAATATGCATTCCATTTGATTTAGTATTTTAATTTCTGAAATTTATCCTTGACATTGATGTACATAAATATGTAGTTATATTTACAAGGATACTTATTGTAACATTACTTATAATAGTAAAATATTTGAACTGAAATGCCCAACAATTGTAAGTTAAATAAATCTTGTTTATGCTAGTCTTTCACAGGGTTGTTTATCTATCTATTTATTTGCTAGGAACCATCCTTTAATCTTATCTACCTGTAAATAGCAACAGAATCCTAGTAGCCATTTCACACAATGACTTTACCCCTTAAATCCCATTAAAATTAGGTGAGTGTAATCTCCTTAGGGAAAGAAAATAGGAAAAAAGAGCAGCAGGGGATTTCTGCTTTCTGTATCTAATCGTATATTAATAGAATTATGTGACAACTTAAACTGCAAGCATGTATATATTTGGTAAAAATTAAAACTTGGGGAAGGGGTTTGAGAAATAAATTGGAATTTTTCATATTATAAATGAACCTATTCTACAAAGCCATACAAACATTTCCCAAAATAAATTCCTCTCTTGACTTTGGCTATATCTGAAATAGCAAAGGCACAGACTTAACCTAAGTTGGATCCGTGTCTTGTAGCCCAAAGAGTGAATCATTGGCAATGACTAGAGAAACAGAATCCTCACAAGTTGAATTCTAAAATATGATTACTCAGTGAGGCTGCAAAGAATTCCTCCAAGATGTTTTGCAAGTCAAATATTTAAATGGGCATTAGATTTGATGATGCAAGCATCCAGTTGTATGTGAAGCATCAACCTTTCATTAAAAATCTCATTATTGAAGACAAAGTCTTTGAAGTTAAGTTGGCAGCTGGCCATGATTATTTGGATTGAGAGCTCTCTTGTATTTAGATAAAACCACCTAAATGCCATGTCCAATAACATGTACCAGAAGATCTTCAGTGGATCAACAAGAGACAATTATTACCCTGAAGCCACTTGAAATGTGCAAAGTCCAATCACCTGTAACATCCATAGCCCACCCTATGAAGAAATGACTTCTACCCTCCATCACTCAGGCTCATTCTGAGTAAATAAATGTTGCCTATCCTCCTGCAGAAAATTGCATTTGTGATGCTAAGCTGGAGAAGACATAGATCCAAGAACTCATACATAGAAATTATGACAAGGAATTGATATTTTCATCAGATCTAAGGAAGCCATGCTTACATTGCAAATTATCCATTTTGCCTGGAAACAAATCTGAAAACTAACAGGATATACTACTCTTAGAAGTCATATCACAGCAGCAACAAAAAATAAATAAATGGGACCTGATCAAATTAAAAAGCTTCTGCACAGCCAAGGAAATTATCATTAGAGAGAATAGACAACCTACAGAATGGGAGAAAATACTTGCTTTCTACACATCTGATAAAGAGCTGATAACAAGAATCTATATAAAACTTAAGAAAATCAACAAGAAAAAATTAAACAACCCCATCAATAAAGGGGCAAATGACACAAACAGAAACTTTTCAAAAGAAGACAGAATAATGGCCAGCAAACATATAAAAAAATGCTCAACATCTCTAATCATTAGGGAAATGCAAATCAAAACCACAATGAGATATCACCTAACTGCAGTGAGAATGGGTGTTATCAAAAAGTCCCAAAACAACAAATGCTGGCGTGGATGTGGAGAGACAGGAACAGTCTTACACTGCTGGTGGGACTGCAAATTAGTACAATCCCTATGGAAAATAATTTGGAGATACCTCAAAGAGCTACATGTGGAATAACCATTTGATCCAGCAATACCACTATTAGGCATCTACCCAAAGGAACAAAAGACATTCTATAGTAAAGACATCCACCTCAAATGTTTATGGCAGCACAATTCACTATTGCAAGGATATGGAAACAACCCAAGTGCCCTTCAATCCATGAGTGGATTAATAAAGTGTGGTATATGTATACTATGGAATACTGCTCAATTACAAAAAACAATGGTGATCTAGCACCTCTTACATTATCCTGGATAGAGCTTGAGCGCAACCTTCGAAGTGAGGTATCACAAGACTGGAAAAATAAGCAGCACGTGTACTCACCATCAAATTGGTACTAACTGATCAACACTAATGTGCTCACATGGTAGTAACATTCATTGGATGTCGGTGGGGGGGGCGTGGCAGTGGGTAAACTCACAACTAATGGACGCGATGCACACTCTATAGGGGAAGGGCACACGTCTAGCCCTGGCTTGGGCGAGGCAAAGTCATTACTTATAACCAAAATGTCTGTACCTCCATAATATCCTGAAATAAAAAAATTAAAAAAGAAGTCATATCTCCATTCCCTGTTATTCAAATTGCTGTGAGAATTCTGTCTTATAGTTATCCCTCTAAGCAGACTTTGATGTGCAGTGTGTTATTATAACAGATAATATCTTTGTTATTAATTGAAGTTTTCTTCCTTCATGTTTCCTTGCTGCTTCTACTTCCCCCCAACATTTAGCCATCAATGATAGTTTTCTATTTACACTACCTTAGAGGGTAGCCAAGAACAGACAGTCAGTTCTTGGCCTATATAATTCTTCCCTCCAGTTATGCCTGTCACTTACTAAGAAAAATGATTTCCCTGGATACACAGCCTGTTACAGAAGGAGAAATGTATTGTTTCAGGAGAAAATACTAGGATGCAGAATCTGAATGAATCATCGCTACTGTGAGTTAAAGAATCCCAGTAACCATGTCTTCTGGGTTTCTCATATGCTTTGGTTTAGTCAAAGTTTGCAGCAAACATGTGCCCTGCTGTAGGGCACATAAGATAACTATGATTAAATTTCATCTCTGTATTTCATGATTTACATCTTATAAAAAATCATTCAGTCATTTCATCTATTCTTAGCACAGTAGAAATTTATCTTTATGATGAGTATTTTCTACTTTTTTCAGTCCATGAATTATTTACATACATATTTGCATGAAATAAATACTTACATATTTACATGAAATATTTACATGGATAACCGTGTTATAACACATTATTTTGGGACAGTAAAAGGGTAATATTAAGAACTAATACATCCATTTCTATATTTTTCCCGCATTATACTATATTATACTATATATAGTAAAGAGCATCATAAAGTAACATGATAAATTATTTTATGAGATAATGAGGAAATAATGCAGAATTGGAGTCAATTAATTTGGATTTAAAATGTTTTCACCAAATATTACCAGGGTGTCCTTGGGTAAGTTAGTTTACCTCTGTGATACAGTGTATTCATTAAGAATAAGAATAAGAATAAGAAATGGATGCCTTTTACTGAGTACTTCATGCCAGGCACCATTCTAAGTACTTTCATATATTAACCCATTTGATTCCCATAAAAAACTTTAATTTAAATAGCTATTAAAAATCTCACGGGTGAAGAATCTGAGGCAAAGAGAGATTACTAAATTGGATAAGGTCACATAGCTAGACATGGAAGATCAAGGATTTGAGATCAGGAAGGCTGATACCATAGTCTGCACGTTCAACATTACTCTACATCATCTCTCTCAGAGTTCAAGATTAATTACATTTTTTAAAAAAGTTTTTTGTAAGGAATAAATGAGAGAGCATATATGAAACACCGAAGCAAAAGAAGAATCAGCAGAGTAAAATATCAGTATTTGTTGTCTCAATAATTTGCAGTTGTATGATATACAAAAATGGTCCCTATTTATTAATGAATAGTCTATTAGTCTCAAATTCATTTTTTTGAAAAAGCAGAGAAGAGTGGTTCTAATACCTAAGTTAATGGCAGCCCTTTGTAGTTTTCCTATCCACTATGTAATCTGCTCCTCATCATAACTCTACTGATTTTTTTTTTTTAAAGATAGTGTTCCTATGCAATAGTTCATGGCACTAAACTAAGAGAGATTGAATAATTTGCCTCCATCCTGGGACAAGGAAATGGAAGAGTCAGGACTTTTCCCCCAATTCTGATCTAAAAAGCCCAATTCAGCAAAACCTCAACAGATGGCACTGAGTCAGTATCCCCTAGGCAACATGCAACTTCTGAAAGTTATAAAAGGTATTATCATACCACATTGTAAAATGCTAAATAGTAGGGTCTAAGTTGTATTTCACTGGAAACTATGATGCATCATGAACTTGTGACTCAATTAGTAACAATTCATAAAATCTTCACTGCCATAAGAGTTCTGATTTTTTTAATCATCTTGTTGAATTAGGAACAAAACATGATTGAAATTGAGGTCAGTGTAATTGACATTTCTATAACCACAATTATTGTATTCTTGTAAGTTATTTTCTGCACATGAAAAAGAGTAAATTTAGATAAAAAACTTAGTTTGATAGTTTATTTCTGCCCTTTCATCTAAAAAAAAATCTATTGCCATGGAAATGAAATTAAACCTATCCTCAGGTAAAAATTTTCACTAGAAAAAAAAGATACAGTTGGGAAATATTAAAGCAGTTTCGCATTTCTGTAATTGACTAATGTAACTGAATTTGAATAAAACCATGATAATAAATATGTTAAAGATGATCAAAGAGGTACAAACTTTCAGTTGTAAGATGAACAAGTTTTGGGGATCTAGTGTGCAGCATGGGTAGTAATGTTCGTGTTAATCAATTTGATCGTGATAGCTATTACACAATGTTTAGGTATATCAAATCATCACATCGTACATCTTGAATACATATTAATACAATCTTTATTTGTCAATTAAATATTTCAAAGCTAAAAATAAAAGCAACTGAGGCCCAAAGAAAGCAAGGGGCATGCTCAAGTTCACTCAGCCAGCCAGTGGCAGAGCTGAAGTTTGAACCCAAGAAATATTAATTATTTTGGAATAGGACATAATACAGGAAACCAGCAACTAAAGATATTTCTTAAAATATACTTGAAGAGAGTAAAAATGTAGGATTGGAATTGCAGGAAAGGTGAAGGGAGACAGCATTACATAGTGGTTAAACATCTGGCCACTGGAATGAAACCATCTGAATTGATATCTAACCTTCATCAATTATTTATGATATGATTTATAACACAAAAATTCTAAGTCGTTGACCCTTCACCTATAAAGTGGCGGTGATTATAAAAATGCTTTGGGTTACTGTGAGAACTTAGTGAGTTAATGCCACAATATTCATAGAAAAATACATGAACTATAAGAAATAGTGTTAATTGTTATCGGGATGAAATTTATTTCACTTTAACAGTAGTCAACTTCTATATTTTGAAGAAGGGATGGGATCATCGAGGGAAAGTGCCTAGAGAAAGAAGATATTAATAATCTAAGAGAAATGTTTGAATCATTCCAATATTTAAGGAATTGATGCTGAAAATCAAGTCTCATGAAGAGATTATTAATAAGGCATGTTCAGAGAATTAAAGAGAAATACTAAGGAAGACAATGCCATGAAAGCTAGCTCTTTCAATAGCCATCAAATTCCAGAGAGATGGTAAGGCAAGTCCTTAGTAACTTATTTTCCTATAAGATTTCTTTGAAGATAAAATGTTTCCAGCTTTATTGGGGTATAGGCTACATAAAATAAAATTCAGCCATTTTAAGTGTATAATCTGATGTGTTTGGCAATTGTATAATCATGTAACTGCTATTAAAAGATAACTTTTAAAATGGTAAATTCATGAATCTCATACAGATATAAAATGAATATTTCTCAAAGATTTTGTTTACCTCGGTAATTAATGAGAGGAGCAGAAAGATATTATATCAATTCAAAGAAGAATACAAAGACCAGACATACATGTGAGCCCATCAGTAATGTTGAAATGAATGTGCTAGTAAATGCAAAAATGATAAAACTGTATTTATCTACAGGGAAGTAATCAATTGCTTTTGACCAAATGTTCATTTCTATAGACAAGAATTATTTATCTTCCTATTAGTTATCTGCAACTTACAGAGTTGAAAAATAGCTCAAAGAAAATGAAAGGCACAAACCCCACCTAATCAAATAACTCAGCATAATGCGCTCTAAACAATGTATAGCTTTCCACTGAAAACACTCAGCAGTCTTTTGATCCATTTAAAATCTTTCAGATTTTTCCTACACCACCATCACAATCATAATGTAGAATATTTCCATTCTCCATAAGATTTTGCATCCCTTTTCTGTGATTCATGAAAGATAAGAAATAAATGAGATAGACTCCAGATTACAGCCTTGAGAGAGTTTCCAGAATGTGTGCAGGAAGGGAAAACCCAAGTTAAACTTGGCATTCACCCAGAGTTAAGCAGAGCTGGGAGTGTGAGGAAGCAAATCAAATCTACCAATATATAAAAAAAGAAAAATGCATCATGATCAAGTTGAGTTTAACATAGTAATATAAGATTGGTTTACTATTAAAAAATCAGTCAATGTATTTCATCACATCAAGAGTCTAAATTAGAAAAACTATGTGATCATCTAAATTGAGGCAGAAAAG
>NW_012147841.1:2730630-2735914 GCF_000956105.1 Propithecus coquereli
ACTTACATCATCATACTTACCGGTGAAAAACTGAATGCTTTCTCCCTAAGGTTATGAACAATTTAAGGATGTCTGCATTCTTCAATATTATTCAATAATTTGTAAGATGTTCTAGCCAGTGCAATATGTCAAGAAAAAGAAAAGACATCCATTTTTGAAAAAAAGTAAAACTTTTTTTTGTAATTCATAGGTGACATTATCTATGTTGGATACGTTATGAATGAAATAAGATAAATAAAACATATATCCACACAAAGACTTGTATACTACCATCAGTAGGTGCTTTATTTGTAATAGCTTAAGACTGCAAAAATCTGGATGTCCATCACAAAGTTAGTGAATATGACCAAGCAACACTATTGTGGGTGTTTCACACCACAGAGCCACTATTTCAACCCTGAACAGCTCATGGCCATGCTATTAGGGCAGTAAGAAATAAACCTTTTTTTGTAAGTGCATGGATAAAAATGGCATATCTATAAAATGCCATGCTATTCAGTAATAAAATGTAATGAACTATGGGTACATACTACAAAACAGATAAATCTCAAAACAGCATGCTTAGAGAAAAAAGCCAAACAAACAATAAATAAATACATACTGTATGATTCCATACATGTAAAATTCTAGACAATGCAAACAAATCTATGGCAATAGAAAGCAGCTGAGCCATTTCCTGGGTGAATGGGTTAGGATATGGAGGGGCAGAAGTGAGAAAGTCCAAAGGGCACTAGAAAACATTTTGAGCATGATGAGTATGCTCATTATCTTCATTATGGTCATGGTTTCACAGGTATATACACACGTCAAAAGTTGTCAAACTGTATACTTTAAACACATGCAGGTTTTTGAATGTCAATTGTACCTCAATAATGTTGTTAACATGCATAAACGTGTGCCACCACACCATGCGCCAAATTGTAGACTTACCCAATCCCTCGAAAAGAAAATTTGTCCTCATGAGCAGTGCGATCTGATACAAAGTACAAAGGTGTGACCACTCAATTAATTACTGACGAGGTGAAGAAAAAAGAAAGCTATTGTAATCCATTTTATCTATGAAAATAAGTTTTGATTTCGTTTTTATAACATCTTTATTGTTACTTAACAATTTATTCATTTAAAGTATATGTTTCAATGGTTTTTAGTATATTTACAGAGTTGCACAACTATCACTACGGTTGATTTTAGAAAATGTCCATCACCTCCCAAAAGAAACCTCATTCCCATTAGAAATCACTCCTGCTTTCCCCCGAGCTACTTCACACCCTTAAGGAACCAATATTCTACTTTCTGTCTCTATAGATTTGCCTATTCTGGACATTTCATGCAAATGACATCATATAATATGTGGTCTTTTGTGACTATTTCTTTCACTTACCATAATGTTTTCAAGGCTCATTTGTGTCATTATTCCATTCCTTATTCTTATTGAATAATATTTCCTTGTATGGATATACCCCATTTTCTTTATCCACTCATCAGTTGATGAACTTTTGTGTTGTTTCCACTTTCTTTCTTTATGTCTATGAACATTCATGTAAAAATTTTTGTGTGGACATGTTTTCCTTTCTCTTCATATATAAGTAGGAGTGAAATTGCTGAGTCATAGGATAACTCTATTAGACCTTTTAAGGATCTGCTGGACTGTTTCCCGAAGCAGCTTTTTTCACCATTATACATTCCTACCAGTACATACAAGGGCTCTAATTTCTTTTTTTTTTTTTTTTCAATTTATTTATTTTCTTTTTTATTTTAATTTCAGAATATTATGGGGGTACAAATATTTTGGCCTAATTTCTCTTTCCTTTGTTCTCTTCGGTAACCTAACTAGACTAAGGTGCATCTTGTTGCTCTCATGGAGCTACCAACCTCCTCTCAATTACCACCAAAATTGGTTTTAGGGCACTTTGAGGCTTGAATTTCCCCACATTTTGTTTCAAATAAAGCCAATTCCATTAGGGAGACATTTGGAGCTCTCTGTTCTTATGCACTACTTCTCTGAGCCACTGATGCAGTGATGGGAGCAGAGATGGCAACCTGTTTCTCTCAGAGCACCACCCTTGCTTTATGAACAAGGCACTGTGCAGGGGTGGTAGCTTTTGTTCTTCTAGGCTTGTATCCATGAAACTTCTACCTACAAGTGAGATATGGCGAGGATGTTTGGGCTCCCAGTATTCTTGGTCTGCTTTTCAGCAGCACCTGGAGTAAAGCTTCTCTTCTAGGAGTGGGGACTGGGTGAAGAAAGGAAGCTCCTGAACTCTAGGCCTCACTCACCTGGAATTTGGCCTCTGCAGCATAGAGCTGGGGGTAATGATAAGTACTAGTAGCCTGACCTTCATGGAGAGATACCATAGTCCTTGACTAGGAGCTGGGAGAAGAGAGGGCCCCTGTCTTCTTGGCCACACCTGCCCAGAGTGAAGCCTCCAGCACACTGGGGTAGAATGGGACAGAGAGGAAGAGGTTTGTGACTCAAGTGCCACAGACTCTCACTGTTCTTAAAAAGATTTAGTAGATTTTCTTGAATAAATATTTCTCCCTTTGCTTCACACATTTAAGACAATTTCCAGAGACTTTAAATTCTTCGGGTTTTTTAAAAATAATTTTCACTTGTTGTGGCTGCTTGTCTAAAAGTAGTCCTTGGAGCTCCTCACACTATCATTCTTGTGAAACTCACCTTCAGTTTTATTATAAGGCAGGAATTACATCTATAGGTATGATTTTAAAAATTGTATATTTTGTGATCTGAGAGGCCAAAATAGGTGTCCCTTTGCTAATTAAGACAGATCCTATGGTTAAGGAAACAAGGCCAAGGGTTCAGGGCGTGGCTGGCAGGGCAACTTTCCAAATTCCCAAGGCTACAAGAAAAACCACACCCTTGCTAAACTCCCTAAAAATAGGAGCTATCAGGCAAATTGTCAGACCCCTCCTAACTCTGATTTACAACCCAGACCACCACAACTCTGACTGGACAGTTTCAGCCAACTCGTAGAGACTATGCACAAACTGTCTTTGTGTCCTATCAGTTACCTTTGACATAAAGAGCCAAATTCCACCTCATTTTAATGTTAAAACCCGGCCCCAAAGTGAACATGGATGTATGTTGCATATAGGTTTACCAATTGAGCATGCACTTGATTCTCATAAATATGTACAGCTTTTTCCTCAAACTTGCTGACTGTGTGTGACTGTATCGTGTAGTACAGACTCTGTGAGGCATAAAATCCAGCCTGTCCTTTTCCTCTTTGAATTCAGAACAACTTCAGTCCACACTGAAACGCTCTCTCTTCACGGTTTGCAAAATGGTATTGGCAATAAAGCTGTCCTTTCTACTATTTAGTCATCCTACTATTTTAGGTCATAATTATTACTGAATTATCATGTTTTTCCTCTTTAAGCTCAAAATTAAATTTAAGAAATATTTTCTTTTTCATAATCATATGATGTTAAACTAAGAAAAACTTCAGTTTTTACCACACTGTAATTCAAAAAAAATTTTTTTACTCTTATTGAAAAGAGAACTCACTCGTTTCTAACCCACATATAATTGTCACTTTTAAAGGGAGACAGGAAGTTCAAATCACGAAGTTAATCTATTCAAGTGAAATAAACTTTGTCTCTTATCATTGAAAGATGAGCTACAGAAAAGCTGTGCCAAATTTCCTCCTATCCCAAACTGCTGTCAACACCATTTTGTAGTCTTTTTGTTCCTTTCAATTACAAGACCCAAATTAGCAGCAATTTAACACTAATAGCTTACTAATTAACCCATATTCCCCTGGGGCATCTAGTCTATTCAGATCAACCTCAACTCTAAAAAAATACAGTGGGCCCATCTGCCAAACTATCTTATTCTATGGAATTCTTGCCGTCAAACAATAATACCAGGCAAAACTAGTCTACTTAGGCAATTCCTTTTTTCTGTTTCCTTTGATTAGCACTGAAACTACATCCCAAGGTTAATCATAGCTAAAATTTAGAATCAGGTTAAATTTGTCCTTGAAGCTCTCTCAATTAACCTCACTGCATTTCTTTCTCAACTTTTGACACTCCTTTTTCTAAAGATAATTCCATCAGATAGGCTTATCATCACTGGAAATGTTCCCACATTCCAAAATGACACCCACACAACTTACTCTCATCTCTAAGGTACCCCAATTTCAATTGGCTAATGCTAAGGCACCAAGCCGCAAGTGGACAACAACAGTTCAATGCTTTTGTCTTCTTGGGGCTATTTTTATGAGTAGATATGTTATTATATGCAAAACAACAATGCAAAACACTGATGCTGGGAATTCAAAGATGATGAAGCAAAACTCTGTGATTTCAGTGAACTTATGATCTTATGTGAGATGTAGATTTGTTAACAATAATAATATCTAGCATTTATTAAGCCTCCACTGTGTATCAGGCAATGTGCTAAGCTTTTATTTACATTATCTTTTTGAAACCTCACAGCAACCCATTAGGGTGGGCATTATTTTTATTTCCATTTTATAGAAGAGAAAACTGATTCTCAAAGAGCAATGTCACATGTCTAACAAGAAGCCAAGCCAGAATTTGAACCCAAATATTTCCAAAGTCAGAGTTCTTAACCCCTGTTCTATAATACTTGTAACATAATAAACACTGATGATAGTAATAATAAGCATCACTTAGCATGCTCCAAGCACTGTGCTAAGTGTTTCATGTCTTATCACAAGTTCTACCCATTTCAACTCTGTTATGTATTGAAAGAGAAACTTTAGACAAGTTAAATTTAGCAGTTTAATTAAGCAAAGACTGATTCTTAAATCGGACTGCTCCTAGAACCAGGATAGGTTCAGAGTGACCCGGGGCTGCTACATGTTTGGATAACATTTATAAACAGAAAAAGGAAAGTGGCATGCAGAAAACAGAAGTGAGCTACAGAAACAGCTGGATTGGCATTTGCCTTATTTGAACATGATTTGAACAGTTGGCTGCCTGTGCAGTATGAAATTCTGTGATCAGTACAAGTGTAGGTTACAATCTGTTTACACATTCAGTTAGGTTACACTTAACTATGTACAGAGAAACCTTTAGACCAAACTTACAGTATGTTAGGAGGCAACTCTAGCCTAAACTTAATTTAACATATGTGAGTACCATTATGTTCTAGATTTTAAAATGAGGACACTAAGACTTTGGTTAATTTGCCCAAAGACACAAAACTAATAAGTAGGGGAATTGGGATTTGAACTCAAGTTGAGATAGTACAGTTGGGGCTATATCAATAATGGGATGTATTTAGAGAAAAAATATT
>NW_012147841.1:2740552-2742152 GCF_000956105.1 Propithecus coquereli
TATCAAAAAATAACTAAAGTACATTTAGTTAATTATTTGCATTTCATTTAGTTATTTTTACATGTAAACTGTTTTCTTACACTCAAAGGAGTCAGTTGATAAACTGAGGTAATAAAGGAATGATAAGGAAGTGGATAAAAAAGCACTGCAAAGACATTCTGAAAACAGTGAATCTTGTTTGCTCTTTTGGACATAAAGCTGGCAACTAGCAAAGAGATCATTCAGGGTATTCTATCCTTGAGAAGGTTGACCAAAGATATTAAAGAAAATAATTTAAGCTTTTTCTGAAGTCTTCCAGAAACCTTTAGAGTTCATCTGTGGAGCACACATAATGGGCTATCTCTATAAGGTGTGCCAGAGGCCATCCGTAAGGATCTCCACTTTAGCGAGTCCAAGTCTGCACCTTCTCAACAATTAATATTACAATAAAACAATGTTGTTTTACTGTAGATTTTAAATATATATGTTCACATATTATATATTGTGCTTAATGTGTCATCCTTATGCAATGGTAGAATAAAGATGATTACAAATTCAAAAGTCTAATGTATGTACATATTTCATACAATGATCATAACATCTTTCATTTCTCTAGTCCATGACTTTTTCCTTGAAGCCAGCCTAAGGTATTCATCTGGGGGGGTTGTGAGAAGACTTGAATAATTAGTGTTTTCTTGGTTATAGAGACCGTGGCTAAGCTATGAGGCTTTCTTTCCTAGGGTCTGAAGAATTTGTATCCTAGAGCAGTGTTTTTCACGAGAGTGCAATTGGCTTTTGGGGAATAGCAATTCTTTATTGCCCATAAATTAAAAGATATTTAGTATCTCTGGGTCCTGGGTAGTACTTGTCAATAACATTCTCCAATCATGTGACAGGTAAAAATACCCCTACCACCACCACCATGACAACATTTCCAAATGTCTCCTTAAAATAGAAGTTATAACACTGATTGAGAACCTCTGACTTAAAAGTAGAGGGGGAAAAAAACCACACGAATAATTATAAAGAAAAAATTGGGGGTGGGAAGAAATAAGAGTTTCAAGTTGATCAGCTACAGGGTTCCTACATCCTCTATAAATACATACACACATTGATAACAAAGCCTAGCAGCTCAAGGAGGGACATTTAGAAACTTCCAGATGGTGAGAGTGGGGAGCCCAGGAACACGTGTGCTAACACTTTGCTATTTATGTTAGTGAAAAGCTACAAGCTCTAGGAGATGCTCCATACTTTACCGCTCCAACATGGGGCAGGTGTGATTTTATGGAAATAACAGCTGAAAATTACAGGCAAAAAAAAAACTAAAATAGATATAAGTAGCCCCTTACACTGCCACTTATGAAGATACGGAGATGAGAAGCTGGAGAGGCCTGATAAATCAGTTATAACCTAAGGGCAAAGGAAAAGGGCCTAAGTGAGGAGAAACTTAGAGACCAAAAGCAAATGGGCGAACAATGGCCTCCAGCCATTCATGCCCATGAATACTCCAGTAGCCATTAGTCCAGGAAGCCCTCCTACTAACCAGTGATTCAATTACACCAATTAGACTAGACAGGAGAGCTTTATGTCCTTGGGGCACACCCTGCCCATTTGGAGAAAG
>NW_012147841.1:2742202-2744503 GCF_000956105.1 Propithecus coquereli
GTGTGACTATGGATGATTATCCTTTCTGTCCAAAGCCTATACAGCAAAATAAATCCACTGATAGAAATTATTCCTCTATCTTTGAGGAGAGAGAATTTTATCATGGAGATCCTCATAGAGAAAACATTTTATAATGGAATGGGTATCATCTTCAACAACTTCTTTCCCATAAATACAACAATGAACTGCTTAAGGCTCTTTCTTATAAGGTCCATGAATGTAGACCAGCAAAGCTACACCAAAATATAACTCATTTAAAAAAAAGAAAACCTTTCTACATGAAACCAGTTTGGCATGATACCAATGAATGTCTTGATAAGGGTCTGACTACATCTAATGTAAAATTTTGAAAAACTAGAATAATAATTGACTGAATATTTTTCAAGAAAATCTTCAAAACTATTTTCAGTAATTCTAAGCATTTAAAAGGTATTCAAGAGCATTGGGCTTGAGCTTATATTCTGTTGTAATTAATATACCATAAATCCTATATCTAAAGATTATTTAAGCCAGAAGAAAAGTATCATCAGGGAGAGAGGATATATCTTTGCAACATTCTAGATAAAGGCTTTCAAGTAGGGATCAGTGTTACATGATTTAAATTGTTCAAATGTCACGATGGAGCCTATGGGAATTTGATAGACATCAAGAGTGGGAGCAAGGAAGCATTTAATGGACACCAGGAGTTGATAGCTCAGACTAGTGAGGAAGTTGAGTAGATGGATTTGGAAAACATTTTGAAGAGAAAACAAAGTTCTTTAATTTTGTTAAATGCAAGCACATTTGATTTAAAATATGTATATGTATATCTTTTATAAAACACCATTTAATACCCTGAAAAAGTTCCAGAAGACTTAGGAAATATTGATAGAAATGGCTTATCCAAAACTACATCCACTTCATGCCACTGACCATCAAAAAGAAGTAGGAAGGACTGAACACATCCTACATACTAAGAATAGCCCTCATCAATAATAAAACAGTCTATTCTTAAAATTAGAAGATAGGCAACTCTGATATACCTTCAAACCCCACTGAATTAAAGATATGAGAAGGATGGGTGAAGTAAGGATACCCAGACATCTGATATCTATAGTGGAACTAAAGCAGAGCCAGCAAAAGCCAAAGCATCAAATAGTGTGCTGAAGCACAGTTTCAAGCAATAAAAAAGATGTGCTGGATGCTAAGAAGGAACAGCTATTGAGCATGCCAGGTGTGCAGTAATCAGAGACCAACTGGCTCTTCCTATATCTAAGAATCAATTTTAAAGAAAGACAGACTCTGGAATAGGGGCTGAAATCACAAAGAAAATGAATTCCTTTTGTGTCTATGATGTGCTCCAGAGAGAAATGACTATTGAAAATTTACTGCTTCATTTTTTTGTCAGTCAAACACACAAATAGCAGTCATTAAATATTAGTAACACATTTGTGTTTTATGCCCAGGATAAATAGATAAATAAATAAATAAACAAATGAATAAATAAAACCTTTATGACTTTTAAAACATTTCACATATTATCTAACTTAATCCTCAAATATTCCAATCCCCATAAACACATCAAACTTTCACCACCAAAAAAAATGTGTGAGTGTCCCAATTTACAGTTCTCATTGCTCTGCCTTTTTCTCTTTACCTGTCTCTAGGGAAAACACTCTTATCCCATCTGTTTCATAGATGAATACTTTGTTGAACTGTTTTACAAATGCTGTTTCTTACCAACCTAATCACGCCACCCTCTCTAAGACCTCATCTTTTAACCATGTCAGCTGCCCATTTAGTTTGGTTGTTTTCCTCTGTTAAATACACAAAAACTTTGCCAGATAATCATTGCTTTTTGTGGTAATTTTTGAAAGACTTTTCTGACTCGACTATCTAATCTGTCCCTCATTGCAGATTACTAAACCAGTGTCAGGAAGCAAAATGCACTAAGAGTTCTAGTTCTGCATTGCTAATGAAAACTTTAAACTGTATTTTATAGTTTCAGAGTTCACTAAAAACCAATTTCTCTCTATGGTTATCAGTATCTTGGAACCACAAAATGCACCAATCTATCCAAAATTTACTATTAATAAATCTACATTAAGGTGAAAGAGAATGAGCAGTAATAGTAACCAAAACAGTGAATACTGAATACAAAAGAAGAAAAATACATTGTTAACTTAAAACAAACTTCAAAAATAATTCAATCTCGCCGGGCGCGGTGGCTCACGCCTGTAATCCTAGCTCTCTGGGAGGCCGAGGCGGGCGGATTGTTTGAGCTCATGAGTTCGAGACCAGCCTGAGCAAGAGTGAGACCCC
>NW_012147841.1:2744582-2745996 GCF_000956105.1 Propithecus coquereli
GTCCATTCATTTATTGAAAAAATACTGAGGGCCTATTGAGTGCATGTGAGAGCTGATCTCTAGCATAAGGGCAGAGAACAAGATGGTTAACTAAAAACACTCCCATTCTTTAAACTGGGTTTCAGTCTCTCATGGAAAGTGGCAGATGAGTAAATGGGCAACAGCTTTGGTGGAATAAATTCAGAGGAGCCATGGGACAACAAAGGAGGAGCACCTAACTTAGACTGAGCAGAAGTCCCTAGGTTGAAATTTAAAAGACATATAAGAGTCAGGCAGATAAAAATAAGGAAGAGAGTTGTTCTACATAGAGAGTGTGAAGGCCCAGATGCAAGAAAGAAGAGGACTCATTCTCAGAAGTAGGGATAGTTTAAGATGGCTAAAGACAAAGAGTAAGAGATGAGAACAGGAGAAGATTCTGGATCCAAAACTATTGTTTGAACCTTGAGAAGAAATTGAGCAAGTATCAGGAGAGAAATGGGGAGCCCCGGAGAGTTTTCAAGCAGGAGCATGGCATAGCCAAATATATCGTTTAGAAAGATTGCTCCTGGCTGCTAAGTGAAAAATGGATTAGAAATTGGCACAGTGAAACTTTAGACAGGGAAATTAGGAAACTTTTGTGGTAATCTATGAAAGATACAGTAGTAACTTAAACAAAGATGGTTGACAGTGGACTCTAGAATAAAGAGAAATTTACTATATCTTTCATTTATTTCCTGTTGTTTCTGTTGTAGTTGATCTAGTCAGATATTGGACAAAATGGAGCTTTGAAAGAGTATTTTTTAATCATTAAAGGTGAATATTCAATATACTGTAACTAAAGAGAACTTTTAGTGTGATTTTTGTGCCTATAGACCTTCTAAAATTTGTAAATAGCAGATGTCTTATTGATAAATTAGGGGAGATATCTAGAAGTAATTTGAGTAATGTGAACCATAACTATTCATGTATTTAATATAATACTTTCATATTCCAAAATGGTTTAAGGATGAATTACATATGTGATGTATATAATTAAAACGTATGACTCATAAACTGAGAAACAAGAATCCTTAATATTGTATACAAGTCTTAATTGTAGATATAAATCAAAAAATTACTTAGTTCCATGGTACTTCTTAGAACATCTTGTTAGTTACCATTATTTTCAAGAAAGTCTTCAGAAATATCAAATATTCATCATAACTGACAGAATATAAAGGACTATAAGACACAATTTAATCTTCACTAACATAACAAGTCGGATTTCCTATGGGTGTAGTTTGAGAAAGTAATCCAAGAGAAATGGAAATTAATTTATGACACAGACAAGGTTGAAATATGCAACTAGAAGAGAATAATAGTTGATAAATATCTTACTCCAAATAAGATGTATTTTCTTATAATACTCACTTAATTTTCTACGTATAGAATTATT
>NW_012147841.1:2756361-2760943 GCF_000956105.1 Propithecus coquereli
TGTGTGTGTGTGTGTGTGTGTGTGTGTGTGTATTTCTATATAAGGTATATTAGATGCAGGAAATGTTTTGACAAAAGCTTGCAGAGAAAACCATAAAAGTCATATATTTCTATCTTTAATTCCTGAACAACGTAAACATTATAAATCCTGTGCTTAAGTTGTCAAAATATATTAATATATATTCCTTAGAATAATAGTTTTCAAAGTGGCTCTCTTGCCTGTGGGGTTTGATGAGAACCTTTTAGCAGTCCTTGATGTTAAAAGAAATAAGTTTTTTATTTTAATTCCAAGAAACTTTGTTATTTTTTTACTCTCTACTTTTGCATTGATGTTGAAAAAGCAATGATGGGTAAAACTGCTTGTGTTTTAACACACATCAAAGCAGTGGCACCAAATTATACTAGGTGTCATTATGTTCTTCACACATTTTCAAGGGGAAAAAATCAGTTTCACTTAACAATTTCCTTGATGAAAAATAATAAAAATTATTAATATTATTAATTTTATCGAATTTCATGAAAGGGTACATGTCCTTTTAATGTTTTATTTGACTAAGTGGGAAGTACACTGGAGGCCTTCTGTAGCAATCTCAGTACCATGGTTATCCCAAGAAAAAGCACTTGTGTGGCTGTTTTGAGTTGCAAGATGAGCTAGCCACTGTTTCCATACATCACCACTTTTACTTGAAAAAAATGGCTCGGAGACAAAACTACAGTTACTCAGATATTTATAATAATTTCTTAAAAATCAGTGGAGCTTGTCACAGTCAAGGAAAGCCAACAATATTTGTTGCTGATGATAAAATTTGAGCTTCCCAATGAAAATTAGAATTACGGAAACTCATTTCTATCACCATAAGCTTGATAACTTCCAAATATTTAAAAACTTGTCTGATTAAATTGGTGGTAATATAAACAAAAGCAATTTTTGTTGTTGTTCAATAAAATGTATCACCTTTGGGAAAATCTGCAAAACTAAGAAACAACCATTTTCCAACTGACCAATGCATGACATAACAAAATCATGTATAGATTGAAAAATAGTAATTCCAAGGACAAGATAGATCAGTGGATTTTAATGTAAAATGGATTGTAATGTAAAGAGTATAAAAAAGTCATTGATGTAGTTTCAGACTACATGTTGCGACTAACCTGTCAAGTTCTAGTGTAGTATGAAAGAAGAATTCACACAATTATATGCCAAAGCTATTAAAATACTGCTCTCTTTTTTAACTATATATCTTTGTGACACTAAGTTTATTCATAAACTTTAATGTCAAATATCAACCAAAATATCAAATGGCAACAATTTGATACAGAAGCAGATATTAAGCCAAATATAAAAGAGATATGAAAAATAGTAAAATAATGCCACTCTTCTCACTAATTTGAGGAGAGAAAAATATATTTATTTTCAAAAACTATGTTATTCTTGTTAACATGTATTGGGTTTATTACTATTATTTTTAAATGATTTAAAAAATAAATATTTAAAAATTTTTCCTTTTTAATTATTAATATGGTTAATATCAAGATTTAACCCACATAAACAAAAGATGTTTGGGTCCTCAATGATTTTTAAGAGTATAAAGGGGTCCCAACTCTGCTGCCTTCTATCACAGCCATAATTTAAAAACCTGAAGCCATGAAAACAAATATTTTAATAGGGTGCCTCATCCAGTCCTTGCTATATAAGACAGTGATCTCCATCAATTTATTAGAGAGAGGCCCACTTTGTGAGTCTTCTTGCTTAAGGGACAAACTCCTACTTTCAAATGGGAGATGAAAGTAGATCATTTCACAAGCAAACACAGCTGCAGCTGTAGGCAGTGTTTGTTCGTGCTGATATTGGGAGAAGTCACATGGTCTTCTATCATGGTCTTATTCAAGCACCTACATGTTCTGATACATCCAAACTTGCTCTTCATTTTACATTTAATCATTTAATAAATATTTGACAAAGAGCTATACTGCCAACTATTAACACATTGTTAAGAGAATAAAAGTAAAGCAAGCCAAAAGTTAAACATTTTCGAACGTGAAGTCTTTTTTTTTTTACTTATGCTGAAAAAATTCTTGATACTTTCTTAGTTATTAAACCATATGAAGAGGAAATGTAATTCCAGTATACTTATGGCTTAATTATTTTAAATCAAATTAAAAGACTTGCTCTGTACACACATATAAGCACATACTCATCCATAAAATGCTTGCTATCCTCAAAACATCCATTTGTTTAGTCAGTTATTATCTGTTCTTCATTTTTCACAAGCTTCTGCTATCAAAAGTAAAACATATGTGGCTTAAAGCCATTGTAACATTGTAAATATTGAACCTATTACTAAGTTGATAATTTCCTAAATTCATTTTACAGCCCTATTTATTTCATTTCTATTTTTTACAAATTAATTTGTACTTGCTTCCATTTTTAAAAACTGTAAGAGTATTTCCTGCTGTCACCATGAAAATAAAACATTCCCAATTACTAAAATGGATAAATTTGACCTTATAGAAATCAAACAAAAAATGCAGCCTATGACAAATTTACTATAATTTGACTTCCCTCTGGATTCCGTTTGGTTTAGATTTCCGGGAAATCTGTTTGTGGGAGAACTGTGAGGCTGGGTCTATAACTGAGACGTCAATCAGATGCAATGGTGTAAAGGAGAAGCCATATGGTTACTGCTATTCTTCATGTTACAAGAATGACAAATTTGTATATTCAGTTGCCACCAATATAATTACTCTATGTAGAGAAAATATATGCTGGAATACATGCACTGATTCTGAGCTCTTTTTTCAAATTAACAAGATTAGTGTGTACTGACTCCAAACCTATATATATATTTTTTTGTACTGAAGAAAAAAGTATAAGAAAAGTAGAACATACCGCTAAGCATTGACTTAGAAGCTCAAACAGAATTGGGGCTTCCCATTTTTGTGCAACATAGTTAATATATAAAATATTTTTCTAAATTAATGTTGTTCTGTGTGCTTAAAACTGAGATTAAAATAATATGTATTCTATACAGTTTCACAGTCCAGTTAACAAAAATATTTTGGCACAGATTTCAGCATATGTGTCCTAAAAAGTTATTTCATATTTTTTCTTGAATTAGATTATGTTTAAAATGCCATGAGGACACTATTTAAAAGAACTATATCATACAACTAAGAACCATTTTATAGAGAAAAATTGTCTTTCCTCTTATTTATCTCTACTATTTTCTTTATATTGCCTTTGATTGCTCACTACTCTTCTTGCAGAGAGTAACACCAATGTGATCCACTGACCTGGTACTCATTATAAACCACAATGTTAGTTTCTCATGTGTGTGTGTTGTGTGTGTATGTATTCATATTTATGATATATATGATACACATGATATATATCATACATAATATATATACTCCGCATATATTAATAACCATCCCCATGAAGATTGTAAAAGTATATTTCCATAAATGGTTACTGTTTGATAAAATTTTCATTTTTGAGTTGATTTTAGGGAAACCAAGGAAACACAACATAGAAAATCTCATAACATGTATGGAGTGCAAAGATTACCTTTCTTCCAAGTACAGAGTAAAATTCAAGTTGACTGAGCTCCTGAATAATGAAGGAAAGTACTAAATACGATAAGGGATAAGTCTAAATGCAATTTGACTTTTAATATTAATGAATCACATATACTCAATGAGAAGCAGTTTTCAATGGTTCCATGACTGAACCTCTCTCTATCAACGTAAGAAAATTCGATAGAGCTGGGTGGAAAGGATTTAATTGGAATTTTCAAATTCAGTATTGGGTTCACTTAACAGCCCACAGAACATGATGAGCAGAGCACTTGCCCTGCTCTTGCTCCACTGCTTCTGAATCATGTTTATAAAAGTTTAATTTCAGTGTAATTATAGGAGTTAATCTGGTGAACAAAAGTGCCCGATTCTACACATTTTCTTGATAATTCAGGAAAAAATTGACTTATGTCTTCTGCATATCATAAAGGCATACTGAAAATCATTTAATGGTCAATCCAATCATATATCTCATTTTTGATGGCTGGAATTAAAAATAAAATTATTAAAATATTAAATCACAGCCAATATGTTGGTCATTGTCTATAAAGTATAGCCATCTCTTAATTATTTGGAGCATATAATCTAAATGTTCTCTTTTTTAAATTACTTGTAAAGAAGAGATGGTAATGTCTAATAGTGATTTCTCATGCTTGTATTATTTTCGTGTTAATACCCTTCATGGAATAAAGGCTTTGAGTCAAACAAATGTGTTCAAAATTATATCTACTATCTATGTGACACTTGGAAAATTATTTTAACATTCTGATCCTGGTTTCTCATCTGTAAAACAAGAATAATAATATTACCCTATTTATAAGTTTATGTTAAATGTAAGTGAAATGAGAAAATATTTGTAAAGTTCTTGATGTGGCACCTATTGGCTAATACGTATTCAGTAAGGTAGAGTTGCAAAAACCGCTCATGATAATAACTCATAATAATAACAAAAGTAACAAGAATAATGGCACTTCACTAAACATTTTACCTGGATTATGTCATTTTTT
>NW_012147841.1:2760993-2764238 GCF_000956105.1 Propithecus coquereli
TCACAGCAACCTCAAAGTCCTGGGCTCAAGAAATCCTACTGCCTCAGCCCCCCAAGTAACTGGGATTACAGACATGCGCCACCATGTCCAGCTAATTTTTTCTATATATTTTTAGTTGTCCGGCTAATTGCTTTCTATTTTTAGTAGAGACGGGGTCTTGCTCTTGCTCAGGCTGGTCTCAAACTCCTGACCTCAAGCGATCCTCCCACCTTAGCCTTCCAGAATGCTAGGATTACAAGCATGAGCCACAGCACCCGGCCTGTATTATGTCATTTAATTTTAAAACAATGACATAAAGTACTATTGTTATTCCTATTTTATAAATGAGAAAGATAAGACTTAGATGGCTTACGAAACTTGTTAATGTCACATATCCAATAAAAGGAAGAACTGGGACTGAATAAGTAAAAGTAGCAGCTATTATTATCGCATTACTATCCTCACCATCACCGTCATCAACCCATCGTGCTATCTCTGTAGCAGACTAGACTATAAAAATGAGTTCTTGGGTACTTCCAAAGATAATTGTCTCCCTTTGGAAGGAATCCAGAACAAGCCCACATTAAGCTAAATTCTGCATTAGAGTGGGCTGTCGTACAGTTGGAAGGATTTATTCCAAGCACCTAGAAGGCACATGAAAGATGAACAGATAGAATTTGTCAGATTTTCTATTACCTTTAAACATACCCCAATGCAATGAAAGGAAAGAAGATAAAGCCATTTTGTTCTTGCACAAAGACATTTCTAAACACCATTACAATTGGGTCATCAGGTTGTCAGTCCCTAAGGAATCAGATACAGAACCAAAGATATGCATACTTCACATGAAATTTGGTCCACATTGTTAACGAATGACAAATATTAAAGAGATTTGGTGTAAACGTATGAGTCTACAGTGAGGGGGTTGAAAATGAAAATGTAGAGTTTACTTAAATTGAATTCTGTAAAGTTCTTTATTCAAAGTCATTCATTCATTATATTTCCCCTATCTAATTATCAAAAATAAATGTCAAGTTGTGGTATTTGGGGTATAAATTAATAACGAATGTACGCTTTCCTAAAAAAATTCAATGACATGATCATATCTGTAAAATTGTTTTACAACATTCATATAAAAGATGAACATGAATGATTTCACAGAAATATCAAGATATTTTATTCAAATGAAACCCATATAAAAAGATATTTTACTATTATTAATATTCCCATTATTTTCTCAAAAACATAAATGAAAAGTTCCATATTTTTAATAATAGGATTGTCAAATGTGCTTCAAATGACTTTACTTTTGTTTTTGTAACTGTTATCAATAGAGTCATTTAAAGTACGCCATGATTTTTCTTTTGATCCAATTTTTAATGTGACTATTAAAGAATACGTGCTGTTCATTAATAAATTTAGAAATATTCATAAAAATTGAAAGAATTAAAAACACTAATTGTCATTGGAGATTCAATATTCAAATCAATATTGGATAAAACTGATAGATAAAGGTGGGAACTAGTGGAGTATTTCATAACAAGACTCTTAATGGAAAATCACTCAATTATAACATCTGATGACTAGGGAATATACCCAAAGCCATTAGATTGTCGAGTTTTCACACTGCAGTACTGAGCAACCTCCCACATGACAATCACATTCCTCCCATGCTATGTAGGAATGAAATAGAAAGCAAGACCTCACCACCTCCAACCACTTATCAGTTGTTCTCCTTTCACTTCTTGACATACCTCAGGGTCTATCTCAGGTCAGGATCATGAACCAGTAAAAGTATCCTTTGAAGGGACATATTTCTCTTCTTATTCACCATATGCTTTCTGACTCTAACCTGGGCAATTAAGGAAAGAGAGTAAATAGATTTAAGGGAATGAAATAGGAAACAGGTGGAGATTTTTATTACTCAAGAGACTATTTTGAAATGGGTCATTTATATTTACATACTCTCAGTTGACTAGTCATCATCTCTCTAGTTATGGCTGCCTTAATTGGTGTAAATTGTTATAATCGCAATTGAAAAATTTAGACTTTTATTAATTGAGATAGAATCTGGAGTCGAAAAGGACCCTGTTTCAATTCCTTCATATACCCCTTCACACATTCACCATGTACTTTGGAAAGTTACTTAGTTCCTGCCAGAGTCCAAGTTGAAATCTGTAACTAAGGATTACAATGCTTACTTTATAAGATCATCGTGAGAATTTAGATACATAGCAAAGGGCCTGATACTTAAAGAGTGGTTATTTTTATTATTATGACCTCTATAGGGCACCACTCATCACATCCGAGGTTCAGGGGCTTGGCGGCAGTGGAGGAGACCTGCAAGCTTCAGTCACCTTTTGCTAACTTCTGGTTATCTGTCCAAGATCTCCCTCCTCACCTAAGGGTATCATTTGCCTCTGAAAATTTTCCTCTTTCTCACCATAATCTGTAAAGCTAGTATAGAACCTTATTGCTAATCATGGAACAAATGAAGCTTAATAAAACTATGACATTTTGTCTTTTTCAATACCCAAATAATCTATAATTTAAATGTTGGAGGAGTTTTTTTCCCTCTGTGTAACGGAAAGGTCTGTTACCTCAAAAAATAACAAAGTACCTAAACAGAATGGTGAACTATGTACTAGGATAATGTTAGCCTTTCCATAGTTTCTGTATGGAAGCATTCTTTACGGACACAAAAGTTAATCAAATGGATAGCTCTCAAAAGAAAAATAACCTTTAAATATTATACTTTTTTGAAAAGATTCATTGAAGTTGCTTTTTTATCCTCACAGGATAACCGTAAGGTTCAAAGGGACAGGGATCTTGTCTGTTTTCTTCACTTATGTACCTTGAACCCCTAGAATAGTGCCTGGTACATAGTGAATGCTCAGTAGACATTTGTTAAAAGATCAGGAAAAATATCTCATTAAACTCCTGTCCTTCAGAAACGTGCACAAAAAGTAACTAAATAAAAGAAAATCAAACACACTTAAATTTATTTTAAAAGATCAGGAAAAATATCTCATTAAACTCCTGTCCTTCAGAAACGTGCACAAAAAGTAACTAAATAAAAGAAAATCAAATACACTTAAATTTATTTTAAAGTAATAAACAAAATAATACTTTTCTTTCGCTTTGCTAGAGCAAAGTGATTTTTCATTCTTCTCCGTCCGATTCTTTCTCTTTCAGCTGCCACAGCCGACTGACAAGCTTTTACCGGCCGGCGGACTAGTATGCAAATTTTGGATGATTGACACCTA
>NW_012147841.1:2764288-2769978 GCF_000956105.1 Propithecus coquereli
AAAATTTTTAAAATGACATTAATGATATTTTTCAAGCATTTTTTTTATGAATGCAGCCTTTTTGACATTTAGTTCTGGGTTTGAATTTGGACTGTATGACCTTAAGTAAATCAACTAATTTCTCTGTGCCTCGCTTTCCCCTTCTGTTAATGGGTATATTACTAATATTAATACTACCTCAGAGTATTGATTAAGATTAAAAAAGGTACTGCACGAGCCTACAAAATTTTCTGGCATTAAAGAACAATGGAAGTATTAAAACTTGAAATTTTGCTAAAGAAGGCTTAGAGACCCAGGAAGTAAATGACATCTAGAGGTCTCACAATCAGTTGGCAAAGCCAGAATTAAATAGTCACATTTCTGTACAACCTATGAAAAAGCTCTCACTACTGCATCAAGCTCATCTCTTAATATATACTTTCTAAACAGCAAAGATGAATGTGGTTCACTCTCTCTAGCAAAGACTTTTAAGAAATGCAGTATTCTGAGATGCTTGCTGGAAATAATGAGAAAACGTTGAACCATGCCACCCAAAGCAGCTCATGTAACTGCTCTAACCCGTGCCTAGCCCACTTATCCAGTTGGAAATTTTGTTCCTGAACATTTGAGAACTCAGATTCAGGGAAACCGGAATCAAACGCAACAGTTCTTGAAGCGTCTTCAGGATGAATATGATCATCAGTGTCACCGAGCGCCTCACTTCCTCCCCGCGTCTCACCTCCCTCCCTCGGTTCCTGCCACTCCCCTCTGCTGTGCTGGGAACCGCGAGGCGGGTGGCTTCCAGCGGGAGCGCGCGGGCGCGGGCGCGGGCGGGGGCGGACACGCTCATCCTGAGCCGACGCGCCAGGAGTCTGGAGACAAGTGGAGGCAAGGCGAACCTGCGAGGCTGGGCAAAGAGCTCAGCTGTGAGCACAGTTTCCCTCCTGGACCCATAAAGTTAGGTCTTACGTGGAGATCGGGCGGATCAAAGGAAGCTACCTTACCAGCTGCGCGCGCTCCGCACGGCCCAGATGTGCCAGGAGCTGCAGGTGAGTCACTTGCCTTTCCTTCCCACCCCATCCTCTCGCCCTGTGTCCAACAGGTTGACCCGAGAGCGCAGCTCCAGGGGATCTCACCTGGGCGCCGGCACTCGGCTTCTCCCTTAACCGAGGCATCGTTACTATTTAAACTCCTGCTCCAACCCACGCGTGATCCATTCTTTGTTTTTTCGCCTGTTCTTCTAAAATGAGAGTTCCACTGTGCCCAGAACACTCGCTCTCGGGGAAACTTGTAGAGACAGAAATGGCTAATTTTGGAAGGGTGCAAATTGCCTCAACACGTGGTGGGTACCCAACAGGGTGCGAGCTGTCAGTGATGATCCCTCCCTGGTTCTTAGTGACTCACTGAGACTTTGTTTAAAACTCATGATTAATTATCCTTATTTCTCAGCCAGGAGGTCAAAACCTAAGGAAGGAGGGAGAAGAAAATGGAGGGTGAGTGACAATCAGACTAGAATTAGAGTGAATTGGGAGAGAATGGTGAGGCCCGGTCGACCAGAGCACCCTGCCCCACGTGCTCATACCCCCGCGAACACCCCGGGGAGGCCAATGAAGTCGCGGTAAAAGAAGAGAGAGGAAGAAAGATTGTCAAATTGGAAGGGACTCAGATCCGGTTACCATTTCCTCTGCTTTCTTGAACTTTTTGTTTTGGTCTTCGGGCAGAAGTGAATCTCGCCATCCCCCTTGCTTGCATTCGGCTGAGAGTCATCTTCTGCTCTTCCTCCTCCTGCACTCTAGATCTCCCTCCTCCCTCCCTTCCCAACCCCTCCACCCGCCAACTAAGGAGGCATTCAATCTATACACCTCCTCGGCTGGGGCTGTCAACTACAAAGTTGGGAGAAGGGTGCGCACGTTTAAGAAGGACCCCGACGACCGGCAGCGTGCCCTAGGTCTGTCTTGGCTTGGACTACACCTGACCATTTCCCTTGGCGCCGCCCCTCCTCACTTCCTGGTCTCCTCACTCTGCCACTTGAGCGCCGCTACCGCGCACTCTCAGCTCCCTAGCGGCAGGAGGAGGAACGAGCACTGGGGGTGGAGAAAGTAGGGGTGCGCCAGTGGGAGGCACCCCCTTCGGAGCCCGGGAAACCCCGGCCGCCACCAGAGGACGTGCCACCGCCCTCGCGGGACCGAGGCTTCGCGTCTGTCCCCAACTTTGTGGCTCCCTCAAGCAGCGGCGGCCAGGATGGAGCTGCCTCTCTGCAGCCGATCGCTACTGGACTCGCCGCTGGACAGCGGCTCCCTGGACTCCCTGGAATCCAGTGTCTTCTGTAGCGAGGGCGAAGGGGAGCCCCTGGCTCTCGGGGACTGCTTCACTGTCAACGTGGGCGGCAGCCGCTTCGTGCTCTCGCAGCAGGCGCTGTCCTGCTTCCCGCACACGCGCCTTGGCAAGCTGGCGGTGGTGGTGGCTTCCTACCGCCGCCCCGGAGCCCTGGCCGCCGCGCCCAGCCCTCTGGAGCTTTGCGATGACGCTAACCCGGTGGACAACGAGTACTTCTTCGACCGCAGCTCGCAGGCATTCCGCTATGTCCTGCACTACTACCGCACCGGCCGCCTGCACGTCATGGAGCAGCTGTGTGCGCTCTCCTTCCTGCAGGAGATCCAGTACTGGGGCATCGACGAACTCAGCATCGACTCCTGCTGCAGGGACAGGTACCCACGAGGGGCGCGGAGGCGGGGCGGGGAGGCGGGCGCGGTGGACGAGAGAGGCAGAGAGAGGCGTAGGTAAAGATTTGAAGCTTTACGCAAGCTTTGCTGAACCCAGGCCTACCAATACTGGTGGCCACTATAGGGCTGAAAGGTGGGATGGGGATAAGGGATTGCAAAGGGTCTAAGCCAACTTTGGGGTGGAACTTTTTGACTTTTTTTGACCTCTTTTTGAAGTGAGTGTATGCTAATTTAATGTATAAAGCAAGAAAAATCAGGCCTGCAATAAATATTTCTTGACTGAATAAACGAATCAGAAAAGCTATGCTCCAAAAGATCCATGTATAGGGATAAACGTTTTGGTGTGGGGCATTATCATTTATCAAACCCAGAACACTAACTTTGAAAAATTTGGATGGAGAACTGCTTTAAATACAGAAGATAAAACGTTGATCTCTTGACTGAGTGATTGTGGGACTTTGAGAGTGACTTTGCTGTTATCTTGCTATTATTACCACCATTTCTTCATGAATACCTTTCCTTTACTCACAGAAAAGTTTCATGTGGCAAACATCTGTTCTTGTTACCAGAAAATGGGTAATAAACTGCATTAATCCAGAGTAGCTCTGATACATACAAATCCCTTTACGTGAACTTCTACCAAGAAAGTATCATTTTTAACAATCATAATTTTAAATGAAAAATTCTGAATACTGTGGGCAAGAGACAAGCTGAATAAAATATGAATAGATATTTTCTGTATTTTTACTGAAATAAAAAGTATGACCTGCCTGCCCAGTTTAATTATCTCCTACTGTATTTTTAAAAAGTTTGACTAATCACCAAGTTGTCTTCTCTAAAAGATACTTCAGAAGAAAGGAGCTGAGTGAAACTTTAGATTTTAAGAAGGACACAGAAGACCAGGAAAGTCAACATGAGAGTGAACAGGACTTCTCACAAGGACCTTGTCCCACTGTCCGCCAGAAGCTCTGGAATATCCTGGAGAAACCTGGGTCTTCCACAGCTGCCCGAATCTTTGGGGTCATCTCCATCATCTTCGTCGTGGTGTCCATCGTCAACATGGCTCTGATGTCAGCCGAGTTAAGCTGGTTGGACCTGCAGCTTCTGGAAATCCTGGAGTATGTGTGCATTAGCTGGTTCACCGGGGAGTTTGTCCTGCGCTTCCTGTCCGTGCGGGACAGGTGCCGCTTCCTGAGAAAGGTGCCAAACATCATAGACCTCCTTGCCATCTTGCCCTTCTACATCACTCTTCTGGTAGAAAGCCTGAGCGGGAGCCAGACCACACAGGAGCTGGAAAACGTGGGGCGCATAGTCCAAGTTTTGAGGCTGCTCAGGGCTCTGCGCATGCTCAAGCTGGGCAGACATTCCACAGGTACTCAGATTTCATTGATGCCTTTTAATTTTCATTGTGTGTAAGCATCAAATATGACCATGGTACAAGGGAAGTGACTTTGATCTGATATTCAAAATGACCAACTCCCATGCTTTACCCAACTGTGCCCTCTAAAGAGGTGTTGGGAAGCAAAACCTTGAAGTTATCACAAGTATAGCGGAGAAGATGCTTCTCACACACTTTCTCTTCATAAGAGAAATGTTGATTAACAATTGGACCATTTGTTAACCTCAATTTATTTAAACCCTGTACCCAGATGTACAAAAATTAAAGACACTCTGCCTCTACAAGGTTCTAGACAAAACATGCATAAATGACACGTAGATACACATAAATTATATGTGATATATAGGGACATAAGCCAATTTCTCTTCTGTGCCCAAAAAGTACTTGCCACATATGTTCTTTGGCAGAAGGAAAAGTCAGCCCTCCAGAGCCTTTTCTGGCCACACAGAAAGAAAGATGACCAGGCACTGGTGGCCTTTCTAAAATTTTTGAAGAAGCAATGGGAAATAATTTGCTTTAGAAGAAAGCAGATGACACTAATGAAATGCTTTATATAATATCTGAGAATTTTCTTGTCCCTAATCTGAGATGTATGGAAGAAAGAGGGTCATAGGAATTCCTTAGCTTTTTGTGTGTCATAGAACCTTTGAAAACCTAACGCATATTTTCTAGAAAAACCTCCACACAACACACACACATACACACACACACACACACACACACACACATAATGTGCATGAAAATTATAGTCAATGTCAGTGAAAATCATACAGACTGATTAAAGACTATTCTGGCGTCCCCAGGGTAGTAGTTCTCAGTGGTTGGCCCTGCAGCTGTTTGATATTCTAGAGTACATATGAGTTTCCTTATGACGGATCTTAGTGAAAATAAGAATCCCCACATAGGCTTGTTGAGATGAAAATTCTGAACTTCAACACCCAGAAAGCTTGAGGTTGGATCTAGGAGCATACATTTTAACAAGCAAACAAAATGTGATTCTTGGACCACACTTTGAGAAACATTGGAGTATGATGCCATATTAGTGTAATGCATATTAATATAAATACATATTATTAATAGTACAAACAAGTTAGCTAGAGATTCCTAGTCCCAACTTTTTCCCCTAGATATGTGCTTGACTGGCCATCAAAAAGATGTTGATGGTAGTTGTCTCTTCCTATAAATGTAAATTAACCTCTCCTATGTTTTTTCCCTACATCTCTGGGGTAATTAGGACTTACCCTAATATAATTTTGGTAGTGTATTTTGCTAGCTGGTCTCACATAACAAGGATTTGATAATGGGGTTTCCAACAACTTTTATAAGTACCACTCTTTGTTTTCTGACACACATAATGGGATGCTTTCTTCAAGTATTTATAAACTCTTCACAAGATTCAATTTACAAACACCCAGTAAAGACTACGTTTTTCCCCAAAAGAAAGAAAAAGGAAAATAATAGTAATTTTCACAATGTCACCTCTGCAAAGGTTTTCTCAGTTCTAAAACAAGCGTAAAGTATTAATATAGCTTTAATTTATTAAAAAAATGAGGAATTGCATAAGTATTTGACAATTTACCTCAATATTA
>NW_012147841.1:2782318-2783015 GCF_000956105.1 Propithecus coquereli
TAAAATATTAATGTACTTATCCAAGAAAGGTACATATAAACAAACCAAATTTAACTTAAGTAACAAATCAAGGCAGGATGTATGCTAATTTTTATCACATCATTTAAAAATATTAGATTTTTTTTTTCAGCAAATTATGGGTGTACATATGTTCAGGCTACGTGCTTTGCCCTTGGTTCCCCCCTCCACCGAAGTCCGTGCTCCGAACATATCGAAAAAATGTTGCTATAAATAATATTTGATATGTTTAGAAATATAAAATAATGGAATTACTGTTTTTCTCTAAACTATTCAGAGAATACTAACGAAAAACATTTGAATGCACAGACGCAATGTTTGAGTATCCAAAAGAGCAATTTTAAGAAATTACTGAAATATCCCTAATACGGGTTACATCATATTCATATTTTATTGTTTTTTTCATATATGTAAGTAATTGTTGCATTTATCATTTGAATACAATGTATTATTAAGTATAATGTATTAGTTACACAAAGGAATTAACTGACATAGAAATCTCAGTTCTATGTTTCAATATAGAATTCTTACTTCATTAAAATCTTTTGACTAGCTGTTGCAGAAAATATATATGTTTACCCAAGTTATCTAATCAAAACATTATCATTGAGTAAGCTTACTACTCTGACAGATATTTCCAGTGATACATTTAGTTAACACAAAAAGCCTCCTCTATTGA
>NW_012147841.1:2783065-2791399 GCF_000956105.1 Propithecus coquereli
TTACCTCAATATTACGTTTAGTAAGAGTATAAACATAGATGACTTATTTCCTCATGTATTAATTATAAATAAAAATCGAACAGTTTTATAGAATAATGATTATTCAACCAGACAGCCTAGGTTTAAATCCTGGATCTGTAGCTTTGTACTAGATATGCTACTCCTCTGTGCCTCAAACTCCTCATCTGTAAAATGGCGTAACAATAACATCTTTCCTATATTGATTTTTGAGGATTATCTGAGTTGTAACATGCTAGAAATTCAGCCCACTTTGTGTTTCTTTACAAAATTTCTTAGAACATTTCATCTTTAAATGAAAACAGTTTTCCTAGACAAATACTAGGCTTCTCTTCATGTGTTGTCAAATTATTTCAGAAATATAATTCCATATAGACACATCAAAGCTGGTTTTCTAAAAAAGTATTATAAAGGTATTCTGAAATATATTATTTTGAAGTTAAACTTCAAAATTAATATTCATTGCTCTTTGAAAATCTATGGTTAATAATTCAAGAATATCTCAAAATTTGAAGAGCAAAATTCAAAATAATGAGAGCATAAATAGCATGTTAATGCACTTTAGTCTGCAGCAAGTGAATAAAAACAAACAAAAAAAGATTCTAAGAGACATCATGTTGATTAAATCATGTTGATATGACTTCAAAATGTGGATAAACTTTAAGAAACATCTCTCTAGGATTAGGGTGGATATCAATCAAATCCTGCTTCTATAATGGGCTCTTACTCCCCAGGGCTAAGTCTCTTCACAGATGAGATTGGACTCCCTTGGGTCTGTCTCCCAGCGACTCAATAAATCATCAGAGCTAGCAATGAGAAGTCCACCAATGCCTTATAGTGAGTGAATTCTCTAGTGACTCCATTCCCCATACTTATTGCAATGGAGGAATATTCTGTATTCAGGTCTATTTCCTGTTCTCCTAGGAAATCAGAGATAGTACATACTCAAAGAAGATAATTCCCTATAGCTCTGGTGTTAAGGATTAGGAATTCATTTGATGTCTTGAGAGTTCTAGGACCTCCTCCTGATACACCACTAAGAATGTTTCCTGAATATACATGTGATGTCGTCATGTTGATTTTGTCCCTAATAGCTAACTTGCTTTTTCTGCTTCATCTCATTGCCATGCTATACATCTTTTACTACCTCTGGCTTTGAAGCAATGAGGCTCCTAAATGTATTAAACTTTATCAGGAGGGTGAGAAAAACAGACACATAAAATATAATAAAAAAACCCATAAAACTGGCATTAGAAAGAAGTGCTGAAATGATACATTGAGATGCAGGTCTGGCCAAGTGGGCCCGCCACGTGCAACACTACAAAGGCCTCTTATTGTATAGACTAAAGTACAAAGTTCATATCATATACCCTCTGCCTGCCTTTTAGTCTTACCTCTAACCTTCATTTTTATAAATAGTAGGAGTGCAATAATTACATAAATGAATGAATGAGTCTAATTGTATTTCTCTCTATTTTCTCATCCTGCCCTATCAACTAGACTGTGAGCTTCCCAAAGACAGGGATTATGATTTAATCATCTTTGTATCCCCCGATCATTGCCCAGTCTGGGGACACATTAGGTGTGCAGTGCATGTTTGTCAGTGGATGGCAAGGAGGGAGTGGGGAAGGCAGAAGGCAAGAGGGGTGCCAATGACTGATAGCAGTTGTTCTGTTGCAGGATTACGCTCACTTGGGATGACCATCACCCAGTGTTATGAAGAAGTCGGCCTGCTGCTCCTATTTCTATCTGTGGGAATTTCTATATTTTCAACTGTGGAATACTTTGCTGAGCAAAGCATTCCAGACACAACCTTCACAAGTGTCCCTTGTGCATGGTGGTGGGCCACAACATCTATGACTACTGTGGGCTATGGGGACATTAGACCAGACACCACCACAGGCAAAATCGTGGCCTTCATGTGTATATTATCTGGAATCCTTGTATTGGCCTTGCCTATTGCTATTATTAACGATCGCTTCTCTGCTTGCTACTTCACCTTGAAACTCAAGGAGGCAGCTGTTAGACAGCGTGAAGCCCTAAAGAAGCTTACCAAGAATATAGCCACTGACTCATATATCAGCGTTAATTTGAGAGATGTCTATGCCCGTAGTATCATGGAGATGCTTCGATTAAAAGGCAGAGAAAGAGCAAGTACTAGGAGCAGTGGGGGAGATGATTTCTGGTTTTGAATTCATTTTCAATTTATTTGCAAAAGTTGTATACAATTAACTCAACTGATAAAGCCATGATATGAATGTCTGTGTTCTTATGATTAATTTCTTTGGAGCGCCACTCATCTTATTTTTTGCTCTTACATTGCTTGGTTCACTAGAATATTTCACATCCCCTATAACTAGTGCACATCGTTTTGATACATATGAGTCTCAAAAATAGCTAATTAACACAATCAAATACAACTGGACCAATATAAACATGTTTGAATTGTCAAATATGAAATAATTTTGCAAACATACAACTAAGTTAGAGGTTTTATGTATCACTAATTTTAGAAGTTTTTTGCGCCACTAATTTTTAAAAAATGGAAGTTAAACTGCGTATCCCAGAGAAAAGATAAGTGAACATTTAAGAACACACTGAACAACTTTGCTATTAATATATTTAAAGATGTTCTTCAAGTACATAAATTACTCCTTTCTCCATCAGTTAAAGCTGTTAAATATAACAATTAGCTTTGCAAGAAAACCCTTATTTGATAGAGATTGTGTCCCTATCTTCCTTCTGGTGCAAAGCACTGGTCACAAATGAACGGAGCTCTGTATCCCTATTGGAGATGAGAATCCCAAAACTGTTTAGGCTACAGTAGATGAGTCTGCACAAAGACTTCAAGAACTGCACATCTTCTTTCTCCCAACTGACTGTAATATGGAGAGTATAAAGCAGCATATTTCTTAGTGCTTCACAAAAATCAGATGGTCTTTAAAATGTCTCTTTATGGATGTATTGCTCAATTATATTTTTAAAGTCTTGAATATGTAGAAGTGAAGTAATGAACATCCTAAAGTTATACACTGAAATTATTAAATAATCTTATTTCATAAAACGAGAATGATATGTTGAATGACATCACTAGATGAACTTGATCTTTTATTTGTTAACAAAAAAAATATTATGGACAGCTTTCTGACTGTTGGGATAAATAGCAAATGTTCAAACTTTGCAGGCATTTTGACATTCGTATTAATTATAAAATTCCTAGACATTCTGTTATATGATTAAAGCCAAAAGCTCTAAAGCTAAAAACTAGCTCATGAGTCCCAATATTTTAGTAAACGAGATTCTAAAAATAACAGGGAATGGATCACTTTAATACCTGCATTTTTAATGGATATAATAGAGCCCCAAAGGGGAAGAAAATTAGTTCTTGGAGGGTAAAATCTTACCCTTTTATATATAAAACACAGATATACATGTAGTACATAAAAATATATTAATATACAGTATATCTGTGGTATTAAAATTTGATGAGGTAAGAAATTAGGAAAAAATGCCTAGAAGGATTTTTGCCATGGGTGGATAGTGATAAGAAATAAATATTGAGAGATACTACTTTAATCTATGGTTATAACATATTTCATCAACTCTATTTACGGCATCCTATTACATTATGAACTACCAAGAAAGAAAGAAAGGTGCCAATCAATTGTAAGATGCCATTGACTGTAAAATGCATCCACACTTTGGACACATAAAAATTTAAAATGTGCATCTTAAAATCAATGAAATATCACATGTACTACCTCTTGGTTTCTGGTATGCATGCTTAAGTTCTGAAAACATTTTCACTGATGACATGAGTTTTAGATTGGGTACTGAAGTACTTTAATCCATTTGGCTTGTTTCCAATCTCTTAAATATTATGAAATATTTAGGGGATACGAGTAATAATAAAATAAATATTTTTTCCTTTTACACATATATATGGTACGAGAGTATGGTACAGGGCCACTAGACCTAGGATAAATCCTACCTACAGTCCAAAGCAGAAGTAGAAGTTAGATACAGAAGGCAAACTTACTCTGGCTTTTCTACAATTTTCTTAAATAATGGTTACTCTGATCCAGAATTATGCTCTGTACACATCATGTGTCATTTCATTTTATCCTCAGAATAGCTCTATTATATTTTTACTTACACTCTCTTAAATATATAGCTTAAATGTTTATTAATTCAATGAATATTTATTAAGGACTCTTCTGTGTGCTGAGCACTAGAGAGTCTTTGTTAATCAAGACCATGTTTTGTTCCATTTAATATTCTATTCAAGGGTGTGAGAGGAAGACAAATGACACAACTGAGACATTAAAGATGTAAACTTGTCTAAATTCACACAGTCTATAGATGGCAGAGCCAGGACGGAATGCCAATCTTCCTGATCCTGAAAATGACACTCCTAAAAGTCATATTACAGATTTCATTCTTCCCACACAACCTGTGCATAGCAGTTTATTTCATAGGCAGGCGAGTCAACTTCTTGTGGATGGAGAGGTTTAATATGCCTTAAGTAAAATATCAGTTTATTCTCAGAAGTGGAATGGTGCTTTTAAGAAACAGTTGTGGTAACACATTATAGTCATTTTTAGACATGAAAAACATTATCTTTACAATAATTAATAGCTGGAAAATAAAAAGTGAAAAAACTATATATGTTTTTTTTTCCTATCATAGAGAAACTTAAACGTGTTCTTCACAAATATGCTATGTTAGCTGCATAAGTTTTGTCAAGATGTGGACATTTCAAAAGAAATTTTAAAATATCATTGTTTAGTCAACTGTGCTGTTATGTAAAATATTAATGTACTTATCCAAGAAAGGTACATATAAACAAACCAAATTTAACTCAAGTAACAAATCAAGGCAGGATGTATGCTAATTTTTATCACATCATTTAAAAATATTAGATTTTTTTTTTCAGCAAATTATGGGTGTACATATGTTCAGGCTACGTGCTTTGCCCTTGGTTCCCCCCTCCACCGAAGTCCGTGCTCCGAACATATCGAAAAAATGTTGCTATAAATAATATTTGATATGTTTAGAAATATAAAATAATGGAATTACTGTTTTTCTCTAAACTATTCAGAGAATACTAACGAAAAACATTTGAATGCACAGACGCAATGTTTGAGTATCCAAAAGAGCAATTTTAAGAAATTACTGAAATATCCCTAATACGGGTTACATCATATTCATATTTTATTGTTTTTTTCATATATGTAAGTAATTGTTGCATTTATCATTTGAATACAATGTATTATTAAGTATAATGTATTAGTTACACAAAGGAATTAACTGACATAGAAATCTCAGTTCTATGTTTCAATATAGAATTCTTACTTCATTAAAATCTTTTGACTAGCTGTTGTATCTAATCAAAACATTATCATTGAGTAAGCTTACTACTCTGACAGATATTTCCAGTGATACATTTAGTTAACACAAAAAGCCTCCTCTATTGAAGTATTAGCCATTAATGTCTCTATCTTATCAATCTTTCAGTTCAGGTCCAAGAAAACACTGATTGGCAAATGATGTGTTCTAATGCTTCCCTTGGTAATTTTCCTTTGTAAAGCAATACCACCTCAAAACTCTCTCCAAGCCATGCTGATATATGGAAAAAAAATGTCATATGTGGAGAGTTTTACTCATATACCCTACAGTCAATTGCTTACATGGTATATCTTTAAGGGTAATGGGATAAGCTGGATACTTAACCATTCTCATGTCCTCACTTTCATTATATTATATTATATTATTATTATATTAATCAATCCCTTGCTCACACTCTCAACTCTATTGCCCCTCTCTTTCTTCCTGGTATTCATGTGGTAATACCCCAACCCTAATTAAATCCAATCCAATGCCTACCTTGTGCCTGCCTCTGTAAAGCAGATCATGCATTACAAAAAAGCCCATGATACATGCTGACTATTCTCATTTTACATTCATGCCTACAACCCCAAATGAGTTCTTATTGATGCCAGGCAATCTCATCCTGCAGTTCCTAAGTCCATTCACTCTCTTGAGATAAATAGAAACCTCTAACACCTCCCTTTGATTCCGCTTTCACTCAGAAAATAGAATCAGAAGAGATATTTTTACAAGAGCCAGCACCCACATTTATCCACCTACCTCCATCTGTGCTGATTCACTCTGCCTTTCCTCCCATTACAGGGGTCGAACCGTCCATTCCACCGTTTCTCTCCAACTCTAGGATATTGCTTCAGAAAGTCTTTCCCCTTCTATACCATCACTTTTCCCCATTCCTCTGGACATTGCTATTAGCACACAAGCACGATTTAATTTTTTCCATCTTAAAATATTTTTTTAAAAAAACAAGTCCCCCAAAAAACTTCTTCAATCTATTTTATCCTCTAGAAAGCACAGTTCTCTACTTTTTTTCACAGCAAAATTCCTTCACAGCATTTTCCATACTCACTGCCTCCATTTCTATATTTACTGTTTCTTTTCCGATTCCTTCTTGAAAATCCACTATGTCAGTCTCCCACTCCTCCTACACCTCCTGTAAAATTGTTTTTCTTAAGGTCAACAATGACCACACCATTGCTAAATCTGGTTGTCAATACTCAGACTTCATATTGCCGGATCCATCAACAGCATTTTACGTGGGTAATTACTGACCTCTGCTTGAAGCGCTTCCTTCACTTGACTTCCAGTCCTTCATGCCCTCCTAATTTCACCCCTACTCCCACGTTCAGTCACCCTTTCCATTGGGGGTGGCCAAACAGAGCTTAACCCTCAACTCTCCTCTACTCTCTTTTTATCTTCTCCTTTGATAAAATCGTCTGGTTTTGTGGCTTAAATATCATTGATTTTTGGTCAACTCCCAAATTTCTATATCCAGACTACAATTTTCCTCTCCCTTCCTGCATCTCCAGATTTGTGTATCTAAACTGCCTATTCAACAGATGTCTAACAAACAGCTCACAATTAGCATGTCCAATATCAAATTATTTATATTAAGCAGGTGTTAAGAGGTGATTATTGCAACATCAATTATGTACAAGACATTCATTGGGAAAAAAAAATGACCTGTGACTGTTAAAGAGAAGGAATCTAGAGAAGTTGGGAAGAATTTCAGACCACAATACAGATCTGATGGCTGTGAAGAAGAAAGAGAAGAGTGGAAGATTGGATAAGAAGAGTCTCTGATTAAAGCCTAGTTCTAAAAAATCTCAGCCAGGTTGATGGAGAGTTCTTGAGCAAAAGTAGCCTATTCAGAAGTCCCACGTATTTTAGAAAGAGGAATACAAGCATACCTCGGAGATATTGTGGGTTTGGTTCTAACCACTGCCATAAAGCTAATATCACAATAAAGCAAGACACACAATGTTTTTGTTTTCTATTGCATATAAAAGTTACGTTTACACTGTAGTATAGTAGACTAAGTATGCAATAGCATTGCATCTAAAAATCTAATGTACATAACTTAATTTAAAAATACTTTATTCCAAAAAATACTAATGATGTCTGAGCCTTCAGCGAGTTCTAACTTGTTATTGTTACTGGTGGAGGGTCTTATCTCAATGTTGATGATCGCTGACTGATCAGCATAGTGGTTCAAAGCTGTGGTGATTTCTTAAAAGAAGGCAACAATGAAGTTTGCCTCATTTATTGACTCTTTCTTTTATGAAAGATTTCTCTGTAGCATGTGATGCTGTTTGATAGCATTATATCCACAGTAGACCTTCTATCAAAATTGGAATCAATCCTTTCAAACCCTGCAACTGATTTATCAGCTAAGTTTATGTAATATACTAAATCCTTTGTTGTCACTTCAACAATTTTCACAGCATCTTCATCAGAGGCAGATTCTATCTCAAGAAAGTAGTTTCTTTGCTCATCCATAAGAAGTAACTCCTAATCCATTACAATTTTATCATGGGATTGCAGCAACTCAGTCACATCTTCAGGCCTCACTTCTAATTCTAGTTCTCTTGCTATTTCCACCACATCTGCAGTTAATTACTCCACTGAAGTCTTGAACCCCTTAAAGTCATCCATGAAAGTTGGAATCAAACTCTTGCAAACTCCTATTAATGTTGATAGTGGGACCCCTCTTATAAATCACACACGTTCTTTTTTATTTCAAAATATTAAGGGGGTACAAATGTTTTTGTTACATGGCTAGCTTTTATAATGCTTTAGTCAGGGCTATTAGTATGTGCCCTCATCTAAATAGTGTCCATTGTCCCTATTAGGTAGGTTTTCACGCCTCCCCTCTCTTCCCTCCCCACTTCCTTCTTTTATTTATTTATTTATTTTTATTTCAGCAAA
>NW_012147841.1:2792149-2796508 GCF_000956105.1 Propithecus coquereli
GTGTGGACACACACACACACAGACACACTACATTTTGTTAATCCACTCGTGAATTGATGGGCACTTAGGTTGATTCCACATCTTCACAACTGTGAATTGTGCTGTAATAAACATTCAAACGTAGGTGTCCTTTTGATAAAATGACTTCTTTTCCTCTGGGTAGATACCCAGTAGTGGGAGGGCTCTCCATACCATTTTCCATAGAGGTTGTACTAATTCACAGTCCCACCAATATTGTATAAGTGTTCCTTTCTCTCTGCATCCATGCCAGCATCTATTGTTTTGGGACTGTTTAGTAATAGCCATTCTGACAGGAGTAAGGTGATATATCATTGTGGTTTTAATTTGCATTCCCATGATGATTAATAATATTGAGCATATTTTCATATATTTTTTTGGCCATTTGTCTGTCTTCTTTTGAAAAACTTCTGTTCATGTCTTTTGCTCACTTTTCAATAAGGTGGTTTGTTTTTTTCTTGTTGATTTGCTTGAGTTCTTTGTGGATTCTGGATATTAGCCCTTTATTGGATGTATAGTTGGCAAATATTTTCTCCCGTTCTGTAGGTTGTCTGTTCACTCTGTTGATTATTTCCTTTGCTGTGCATAAATTTTCTAATTTAATCATCTCATTTATTTATTTTTGTTGTTGTTGTAATTGCCTTTGAGGTCTTAGTTGTAAATTCTTTGCCTTGGCTGATGTCTAGAAGAGTTTTCCCTACATTTTTTTCTAGAATTTATATGGTTTCTTCACTTACATTTAAGTCTTTTATTCATGTTGAATTAATTTTGGTATACAGTGAGAGATGGGAGTCCTGTTTTATTAATCTGTATGTGGCTATCCAGTTTTCCCAGCACCATTTATTGAATAAGGTTTCCTTTTCCCAGTGTATGTTGTTTGCTTTGTCAAAGATCAGTTAGTTGTAGGTTGACGATTTTACACCTGAGTTCTCTATTCTGTTTCATTGGTCTATGTCTCTGCGTTTACACCAATATCATGCTGTTTTATTTACTATAGCCTTGTAGTATAATTTGAGTCTAATAGTGTGATGTCTCCAGATTTGTTCTTTTTGCTTAGGATTGCTTTGGCTATTTGGGCTCTCTTTTGGTTCCAGATGAGCATAGAATTATTTTTTCTGTGCTCATATTTGTGAAATATGACATTGATATTTTGATGGGGATTGTAGTAAATCTGTAAATCTCTTTGGGCAGTGTGGACATTTTAACAATGTTGATTGTACCAATCCGTGAGTATGAGATGTTTTTCCACATGAATGTTATTAATGGTATCTAGAATGGTGAATCCTTTCCAGAAGGTTTTCAAATAACTTTGCTCAGATCTATCAAAGGAATCTCTATCTATGGCACCCCATAGATTTATAGACTTATGAAATGTACTTCTTAAATAATAGGAGTTGAAAGTCAAAATCATTCTTTGATTCAGAATGGCTGCAGAATGGATGTTGTGTTAACAGGCATGAAAACAACTTTTATCTCCTTGTACATCTCCAGCAGGGTTTTTGAGTGACTGTTCAATGAGCAGTAATATTTTTAAAGGAATCTCTTTTTCTGTCAGCAATAGGTCTCAACAACAGACTTAAAATATTCTGTAAATCATGTTGTAAATAGATGTGCTGTCATTCAGACTTTGTTTTTCCATTTATAGAGCCCAAATAGAGTAGATTTATCATAATTCTTAAGGGCCCTAGGATTTTGGGAATGGTAAGTGAACATTGGCTTCAACTTCAAGTCACCGGTTACATTAGCCCCTAACAAGAGAGTTAGCCCTGTCCTTTGAATCTTCGGAGCCAGGCATTGAGTTCTCCTTTCTAGCCATGAAACTTCTATGTGGCATCTTCCTTCAATATGTGGCTGTTTCATGTATATTGAAAAATCTATTGTTGAGTATGGCCGCTTTCATCAATTATCTTAGCTAAGTCTTCCAGATAATTTGGTGCAACTTCTACATCAACACTTGCTGCTTCACCTTGCACTTTTATGTTATAGAGAAGGCTTCTTTCTTTAAATCTCATTAACCAACCTCTGCTAGCTTCAAACTTTTCTTCTGTAGTTTCCTCACCTCTTTCAGTCTTAAAGAGAGTTAAGGCATTGCTCTGGATTAGGCTTTGATTAAGGGAATGTTGTGGATGGTTTGATCTTCTATCCAGATTATTCAAACTTTATCCATATCAGCAATACAGCTGTTTTACTTTCTTATCATTCACGAGTTGACTGGAGTAGCGCTTTCAATTTCCTTAAAGAACTTTTCCTTTCTGTTCACAACTTAACTAACTGGCACAAGAGGCCTAGCTTTCAACCTATCTTACCTTTCAATATGCTTTTCTCACTAAGCTTAATTATGTGTAGATTTTGATTTAAAATGAGAGATATGTGACTATGCCTTTCTCTCAAACACTTAGAAACCATTGTAGGGTTATTAATTGACCTAATTTCAATATTGTTGTATCTCAGAGAATAATGAGGCCTCAGGAGAGGGAGAAAAGCCAGTAAGTGGGGCAGTCAGAACACACATGACATTTATTCTCTGTTTTCTATGGGTACAATCTGTGACATCCCAAAAAAACTACAATAGTGACATAAAAGGTCACTTATCACAAATCACCATAATACTTAAAATAATAATAAAAAAATTTGGAATATTGCAAGAATTACCAAAATGCAACAAAGAGATATGAAGTGAACTCATGCTGTTGGAAAAAAATGGCACTGATAGACTTCCTCAATGCAGGGCTGCTACAAACCCTCAATTTGTAAAAAAGCGCCATATCTGTGAATTATAATAAAACAAAGTGTAATAAGATGAAGTATGCCTGTACATTAATACTCCAGGAAGGCAGCAGCTCAGGCTGTCAGTCAATCATACTCCTCTCAGGAGGAGATCTGAGCAGTGTATTTTTATTGCCACCATAGTCAATCCATGGAGCAACACACGTCTGCTTCTCCATACAGGTTCAGAAGCAGCCCCTCCATGTATCACTGCCCTCTCTTTCTGAGGGGAAGCTTAGACAAAGTACTTGGTGGGATAAACCAGAGCCCTCATTGCTTTAGTTAGTCTCTCGACAGCAACTTGTGGTCATCTTCTGTCTCCTTCACTATCCACAGCACCCCATTGAAGCACATTATCTCCTTACCATACCCTAGCCTCCTAAAAGAGATATAAAGAAAATTCTAGTCTGCTTATGTTAACCTCAGAGAAAAAATTTATATCTTAGAAAACACTTTTTATCATTATCGTGTACTGAAGCACACCGTAATTAGTTATGTTGCGCAGAACTATCATTACTGCTATCTACTTTTATTCTTGAACAAAGAAATGGCATGAATAAAATAATATTTCAGGATGAAATTCACCATGATCTAAATCCAATTTTCTTCTTTTCTGAATTGGTAACATCTCACCCAGTATGACACTATTTTAATGGGAACTATTAACAACCCAATGACTGAAAAATACTTTTATGTTTACATGTTAACTTCTGTAAAACCATTGAGATAAATACTTTTAGCTTTCAATAACATGATGTAATTACATAAATTAATTAACTTTCAGATTTCATTTTCATGTTTCACAGTTTAGTGATAAGTCTTCCAATTATATAAAACCTTATTTCACCTTCTTTAGGATGCTTATAATCTAAGAGTTTTGGTAAATAAGAAAAGATAATGGTAATGTGTATATTTTGTACATTAGTCTATGTTTAATACCCAAATTATTTCCAAAGAAATAATACTTGAACTAAAGAAGATTTGACAAGTTAGGCACATGCATGTATATACACACAGCACACACAGGAAAAGATAAAAACTTAGGGCAACAAACATGATTTTGAAATTATAGGAGGAAAAACGTTCTTTGACATACATCAATAATCATCTCAATAGTTCACATTGAATATGTAGATAAAATTTTAATCATCTACCTAAGTAAGACAATCAGATCTTCCTTAAAAAGTAATTTAAGTTTCTGTAAACCAGGACAATTTTTCTGAAACCCTGTCTTTATACATGTCTTTGCTGTATGGTAAATGCTTTGTCTTAAGTGATCTATAATTATTATTGTCAACTAATTCTAAATGGTACATGGGAATATAAAAGACAGTTAGTTGCTATGGAAACTATGCTTTGTAGGAAATTTATTTCAACAGGTTTTGCTTCTAAAGTTAAAAAAAAGAAAAGAAAACTTCACAAACAATAGTATCACCTTGACCATAAGCCGTCAGGAAAAGAAAGCATCGATGAAAATATAAAAATGAAAACCATTGTTCTATTTTTAGTTGAATTCATAGCTTCTTTCCTCATGTGAGCATGTTTACTTATTTATTATTTATTTATTTATTATTT
>NW_012147841.1:2799453-2802020 GCF_000956105.1 Propithecus coquereli
GGCCTGCCCTCAGGAGAAACTAGTTTACGGAGCCCAACCTGCTAGAGTATTCTCAGAGCCCAAGTGACCTGGGAGAACAGAAATATCTAGCTCTAGCCCTCTCTAGCAATCCTGTCCCACCTAAGGGTGAGGGGTGGAGGTAGCAAATTGAGAAATACTTGTGAAGTTCACAGTCTGGAGGCATAGGCTTACTAAAAGGCTGAGACTTAATCATAAACTACGAAATGCTTTCCCTCCCCCGACATCATAACACCACATCACTAAAGGCCTATTTACAGCATTTCCTTTTACCTCATACATGATGTCTATCAAGACAAAAATTACAAAGCATACCAAAAGACAAAATATGCAATTTGAAAAGAGAGAGCATCAGAACCAGACATGACAAAGATGTCAGAACTATCAAACCAGGAATTTAACACAATTATGATTAATATGCTAAGGGTTCTAATAGATAAAGTAGACAGCATGTAAGAACAAATGGGTGATGCAAGCTAAGAGATGGAAATTCTAGGAAAGAATCAAAAGGAAATGCTAGATATCAAACCTGCACACCGTCTGGGGGATGGACATGCTTGAAGCATGTGTATTGCTAACCGAAAGCATCAAGTCTGAAAAGGCTACATTTTGTATTATTCCAATTAGAATTTATATGCTGTTAAAAGGCATAACTATAGAGTCAATAAAAAGATCAATGCTTGTCCAGGGCTCAGTGGCAGGGAGAGGGGATAATAGGTGGAGCACAGGGGTGTTTTAGGGCAGTGAATTCATTCTGTATGATATTATAATGGTGTATATATGACATTATGCATTTGTCAAAACCCATAAAATTTTACAGCACAAAAACCAAACTATAATGTATGCAAATTTTTCGAAATAATAATTTAGGAGGTTGGAGGATCCTAGGAAGGAATGCAGATTGACAAGAGAATCTGACTATATTACAAATGTATGAAACACTGAAGATGGAGGTAAAATGCTGACTTAAGTAACCTTAGAAATGAGTAGATTCTGTAAGTCTAAACGCAAAAGGAACTGGACATGAGGACTGTACTCTAGTAGATAAAGCTGTTTGCCATGAGTGAGGTGTTCACCATTGTAATGCCACTATCCAACTGCGTTGGCATTGGGCAATTAAGTAAGTGGATGGTGGATGGCTGGAGCCTGGTTTCTCGTTGTTGGAGATGAGCAAGGGGATGAGACTAGAATGATCCATGTGGTAATTGATTAGAGTTGAACATATCAGTATGATCTCATGTTTAACTGAATATAATTAAGATAGTTACATAGAATAATATTTATGGATATGTGTAAATAAATGAGTTAGCGTATACTTGTATATATTTTTGCTTTGTCAGCTGAGAAGGCCTAATGGAAACAGCACCCCAGTAACTGAGCACACCTAGTACCCAGATCTTGGTTCTAATACAATTCAATTCCCCCTGCTCAAAAAAATAGCAAGAGATCCTTGGAGAAATGGCTAATTTTTAGCCTGGGCAGGAAATACACATGATGAGCCAGGATCTTTTTATAGAGTCAGAAAAAATGTGTGTGGTGGGAGGAACCTCAGAAACCAAAACCCGAAACACCACACACGTTGTGGATCCTATGTCAAAGGAAGCCAATTGCTATAAAAAACTCCCAAAGGCTGAAGCTGGAACAATAAGAACAACAAAATAAATCAAAGAGTACTGTATTATAATCCAAAGTATAAAATAAATATCCATTAGTCCATACTGGTATAAATAAATGATTGAATAAATTAATGAATGAGGGAGAAGAGACAAATTTCCCATGGAGAAAGATTTCAAATAATTTCTTCAGATACTCCATCCTGGAGAATGGGAAGGCATAGCTTCTCACTTCTTACATGCTGTCTGTGCATAAGACTTTTTCAGAAAAATTACAGCATAAACAGTGGGGAGAAAAAAAAGGCTTACAGTGGAGAAAACTGGCAAACACTGTTTCAGCCATGTGTGTAAGGACAATCTCAATAATCATAAATCATGTTGATAGTATGTACCCTTGATATGATTTTTTGAAAATGGAAATTTACCTTTGTGATTTACTACCCAAAATTCATAACCTAGTCTAATCCTGAGGAAAACATCAGACAAATTCCAAAAGGGTGGAATCCTATAATATGCCTGACCAATACTACTAAAAATTTTCAAGGACATCAAAAATAAGGAAAGTCTGAGAAACTCACATAAGCAGAGTCTAAAGAGATATGATGAGTAAATGTAATGTGGTATCCTGGACAGGATCCTAGCACAGAAAAGGATATTAGGCAAAAACTAAGGAAATCTGGATAAACTATGAACTTTAGTTAATAATGTTGTGTCTATTAATTATTTATTAATTGTAATAATGTATCATACAAATGCAAGATGTTAATAATAAAAGAAACTTTGTGGAACAGTATGTGGGAACCTTCTGTATTATTTTCTTAGTGTCAGTATTTCTGTAAAAAATAGTCTGTTTAAAAGTTGAAGTGATTTGAAACATATATTAATTTGTTTCTGTTTTTAACAATGTATTATATCAAAGTATGTATTATTTCTGTT
>NW_012147841.1:2803290-2805206 GCF_000956105.1 Propithecus coquereli
CCACTGGCTATAACCCTTGGATGCCATGGACACTTTAAATATAACAGTGCATGGCAGTATAATAATACAGAAAGAACCTGGGCTCCTTAATGATTTTGTGGTACAGATTTATCTATCCATCGTGCTGGACCTACCTCTATCAGAATAGGAGACTAGGAAACAGAGCTGAGACCAAATCAGGGGCATAAAGATTGGGTGCAGGTGTTAAAGTAAACATCCCTCAAACAGAAGCTAACTAGAGGGGTTGATAGCCACAGGCAAAAAACAGCTTCAACCAGCTTGTCAGGTATCTCTGTCACCTTACCTGAACTTTGATAACTTTGATAATTATAATATCATTGACATTGTGGTTTTAAAATCTCTCTACCCTTGAAATCACCATGACAGTTCAGAGACAACCATATAAAGTATAAAATGGAAGGAAACACAATTGTAGGAATTACTACCTAAATTCTTAGTAAAAGAAAATCCTTTAGTCTTGAATATTCTTCCTCTCAATTAGTAAAACTACAAAAGATTTAAAACCACTTCTTCCCAGTATGGCTGCTCTTTTTCAAACCTGCCTGCTCACTCTCTCCTGAGAGTGTACTTTTGCTTTCAATAAAAAGCTGTTGCTTGCTTGGTGTACATGGTATGTCCTGAATTTCTTCTCCTGAAAATCACCAAGAACTTGGAAAAATCTCCACTCAGAGTCTGGTAACACTTCCATATTGTTACAAGAGAGAAAAATAAACTTTTATCTCTTTGGAGACTCACTCTATACCTATTAGTTATATCCCAGTGAATAAAATCAGTATCTAGAAGTGGAATACAGCAATAGCAAAGCTTAAAATATGTAGCACTCATGTGAGAATTGAACAACACACAATGAGAAAACAGCTACTGTAGGCTGGAGAGCTGGTGAAGCTTATTATGCCATGGCAAACCATTTGGTGAAATGTCTACCCACCAAAATTTGTAAAATTGGTGACATATCTCCTGAATCTCAAGATCTAGGAGAAGCTGTTGAAAAACTTCAGAGCATTTATTTATGTTTGTTACTTGTCATTGCATTTAGCAAGATACTGAAAGAATAAGATGAAATCAGGCAAGAATTAGCCAGTTTGCAGAGATGGAATGTACGAGTGGCTTTTTGCCTGCTAACTGCAATAAATATTAACAGACAATCTAGTAATTTGGGGCTTTGGAAAGTTGGAAAAGTCAACTGCATCTATAGCTTAAATAGGAGAAGATAAGCCTTCAGGGTGACTTTTATTAAGAATCTCACTTTAAGACTTCTCTGTTAGACAGCGGAAACTAGGCTTCTAACAAACTAATGCTAAATTATGTCTGCATTTAAAGGAAAGAGTGATGGGTCAAGCATAGAGGCCAGGAAATTATAAAAAGATTCTCCATGCTTTCTATCTATAACTAGACAAGGTCCTTGGCTGTGATTACTTTTTCAAATAACTGACAAGAACAAAATAGAGCAGATGTGTTGTTTTTAAGGAAATTGTATTTTAAATGAACCCACAATCCTGGCTCAACTCTAAGGCCAACCCAGGTTCTGAATCTGCCTACCAGAAAGGGATCTCTAATATGTTTCCAAATTTTCTCTAATGAGTAGGTCCTAATTCTATTGTCAATAAATAAACTAAAATGAAAAGGAATTGCTTGTGTTTACTTGAGTAAACATAAAAACTCAAAAATGTTTGGGAGCATTATTTATAGTAGTCAGTAACTTTTTAAGGTTGGAGTCATTAAAGCCAGGGGATAGATGTTCTTCAAGATGCACAGTCCATGAGAAGTAAGACATATTAACAAGAAATTATATAAAATAACAATGTACTATAATTATATAAAATAATAATAATTGCTCTAAGAGAAGTATGTACAAAATCATATGAGTTTTCAAAGTGAAGAAATTGAAGGCAAAG
>NW_012147841.1:2805794-2807749 GCF_000956105.1 Propithecus coquereli
AAAATAAAACAAAAAAATTACTTACCTTCTATTGAAATAAACAAATACTGTATATAGATTACTCTAAGCATCAAGAAACATAAAAAGAAAAAATAGTCAACTGATCATTCAGTTGGATAAGGATGGCACGATTAAATTATCTAGCTCTCAAACCAACACAAGGAAATTGTGAGAGAATGGCAAGGAAATTATAAGAGAGTGACAAAGGAATAAAAGTTACTTAGTTGAAAAGAGCTTTGGATGATAAACACCACAAAGATTCAATTCTCAATAATAAGATTCTGCACAAAATATCCATATTGATGGAAATAGGAGCTGGGTCTCCTTAATGATGAAAACTTGATATCATGCAGGTAAAACACTATTCCTCCAAATGGTGGAACATTTCATACAGCAAAGAGATCAATATTTTGTCCAAAATTCATTTAGCTCAGTGTTTTGTTCACTTTTTTCCCCGTTCACTTCCTTTATGAGATCTCGCCTTCCCAACAAATTTCTTTATATTTGGACTTCGTATTAAAAAAAATTTTCTGGTTACAACTGCACTATTAACTCTGTGAAAGCTTATAAATTTTTCATATTTAACAAAATAAAACCATATCATTTTAGAAATATACAGAGACAACTGTATATCTGGGGGAAATAATCCTCTTTTCCAAACATTATCTTTGAAGGTGACAGATTTTAATGCATCTTTTAATTTACTATTCCAGTAATGTGATGTAATAGAATAATATATAATTTAATGTTCTCTGTATTCATAAAAATTAAGTGATTTCTTAAAATGCAATTTTTAATTTGGAATTTATTTATACTGCTAGAAAAATCTCTGCTAGGTTTCTGGATGAAGATGAACACATGAGACCATCACCACAGCAACCAAACCTGTAAATAATACTGTGTTAGTCACAGGGAACACAATGTATGCTGTTTTTAATATTTCTGCCTTTACCCTGTCACTGCTAATTTATGTGAAACCTAACTCTAAATTTAGAATGTGAAAATTGTCCTCTTTTGAATTAAAAATTGTATAGAAGGCTTGATTATTTTTAAGTTTATGTCGAAGTTTATTCCACAAGAAACTACCTATTGACCTTTGCTGAATATACTAGTTATTAACTATTACTTGAGATAGCAAGTCTTCTATTGAGATGCTACTTGGCACACTGAAAAGCAATAGTTATGGGAGTCAAGACAAATCTGGATTCTAATCATAATTTTACCATGTTGATGTTTTTCCTTTTCTTCAAATAGGAATAAAAATAGAATGAGGTTTGTTGTAAAGAGTAGGGATAATGTATATAAAAGCAAGGCACATATTACATGCTCAGTACTCAATGTTATTTCATTATATTCACGAACAAATATGTATGCAGTGTTAAAAATTTATGTGAAATGTTTCATTAACTGTCATTCTGTTACATTATTCTCATATATAATTTATAAATTTTGCAACAAAAGTTTATTTTTGCAATCTTCATTTTAAACCTTAATGGTCGGCATCACTTCCTAAAAAATAAAATAAAAGACGAATCACTCTCCCACTATATGTTATCCTTGCAGAGCAGTCCTATCTCACTATTGGAGTATAGTCTAACCTGAGCCAATCAATGAGGGGATGTCCACTCTCCTCGGTGGACATAGTGCTGTATTCACTGTGGATATGCAAACCAAGCCTGGCAGTCAGTACGTGAGATCATCTCTCTTCAGTGGAGTTGCCAGTGTTAGAGGATATGAGTCTGAAACTGCTAGTGGCTATTATCCACCTGGAGGAGAGAGCATATACATAAAATAAAACCCAGTGAGCTATAATAGCAGAAAAAAGTGATGGAGAGAAACATGGTGTTTAGCACATTTGAGGCCCACAATCCAGATTTTCTAATTACCTTAGCAAATAAAGGACGTTTTGCTTATAATCATTTGAATCACTATACTATCACACACAATAGACATGA
>NW_012147841.1:2811469-2812918 GCF_000956105.1 Propithecus coquereli
GATTTTTCCATTGCAAAATTATATTTTGAACAATTAATATATACAGTGCTTATTGTGTTTTAGTTAAGTTCTATTTCTTTCTGTAACATTTAATATCAAATATACAAATTTTAAAGAAAGGTTACCTTTTTCCTAGACTAACAAAGGGAGCTTTAAAACAGTCAAAAAATTAAACTCAACTAATCAGGAATGCATTTGATTAGTAGCTTTGGGGTCAGGTTCTTCTGTGTTCTTGATTCATTGTAAGCCACAGTCCTCCCATTAGATCTTGAAAGGATTATAATTGTACCAAATCCCAGTTAATACACCTATAGACTTCAAAACCAAGAGAATTTGATTGCTATAGTGCTCTGATTAAATAAAATCCCTTCTTTAACAAATACACTTTTCTCTACAAGGTATGATAAATTCCAATTATTCCCTTCACATTTGTTTCTTTTATCCTTGTAACTTTTATTTCATACCATTATCACACTCATTTGATGTTCTGAAAACTGTTTTCTGTAGAGACAAAAGAAATAATATTTTAATCCAATGGTTAGCATTACATTTGAAAGACTAATTCAGTGGTCCATGGAAACTACTATTTTATCATTATAAAAAATATAAGACTAAATATCTAAGTAATCTTTCCAGTAGGAATGCTAAAATGCTGCTCTGATTTGGCACACATTCCTGTTATTACCAAGTTGCTTGGGGTGACTGAGATCCTTGCTATAACTCCAGCCGTTAATACACATGACCAATGAGGTATTTGAACATATCTTTTAAAATGCCTGTTTCTCTGGTTTCTCTTCAGATGATATAAATCATTTGCCTTTGAAAATGTCCTGGTCAGATGATGAAAATACAAATAACCCTACTTCTTTTTTTTCTGAATATAGCCTTAACTAACACATTTCCATAATGTCTATTTTTGGTTTTGTTTGCTTAACAAAGTGCTCTCTTGTTATCTTCTTTTATATTTGAGAGCTTCAGAGGAGAAATTGGAAAGGAAAATGAAACTCCACTGGAGAACAGAAATAAAGATGGAAAAATAACTGAAATACTTCTTTATTCTCTGGCAGTCTGGAAATTAATATTATAATTATGTTAACTACTTTGCTCTACTTGCTTTGGAGGAAGTTGTAACCTTATCACTCTATATCACAACAAATTAAAACTCATGTTTTGATGAAAAAAATCAATTTACATGCAAATAATAGTTTTAAAATATCAATCTTATTTCCTACTCCTTCCTAGTAATTAAAGAGATGACTTCTCCCTCCTCCATACTCTATAGAATACATTTTTCCTTTTTTTTACTCTGGCATTTTCATCTTCTCTCAAACTTTGAGAGAAGTTCTCTCAAACTTTAAAAAGTCTTTGATTTAATAACTTTCAGTACCTGAAGATAAGCCTTTACTTAGTTTATTTTCCACCAGGGTCCTGAAGGTTATTTTCTAACCT
>NW_012147841.1:2813196-2814066 GCF_000956105.1 Propithecus coquereli
AAATTATGGCTTCCACTTTGCCCTCTCTTAAATCACTCACTCTGGGGAAAGCCAGCCACCATATTGCAAGGAGGCTTAAGCAGATCTATAGAGAGGTATTAATAAATGCCTCTGAGGCTTCTTGCCAACAGCCAGCACCAAATTGCTGAATGAACCATGTTGAACGTGGATCCTCCAGACCCACTTAAGCCTTCAGAGGACTTCAGCCCTCTCCAACCTTTTGACTGCAATCTTATGAGACACTCTTAGCCAGAACCACACACCTAAGTTCTCCCTTATTTCTGACAAATAGAAACTTGATATAATAAATGTTTATTATAGTTTTAAGCCACTAAATTTTGTAGTAATTTGTTACACAGTAATAGATAACTAGTACAATACCCTTGCTATGTCTTCCTATAATACTACTATTTCCCTTGTCATAACACTTTATTATAATTTCAGTTAATAATATGGGTATGTTAGTTCCCACCCACTTAAAGCTATGTGAGAACACATAGATTTTCTCTTTTGTTTACAACTATAACCCTAGGCTTAGCACTGCAGCTGTCACTTAGTAGATGCTAAATACATGTGGTAAGAAGAAAGAGAAAGATTAGAAGGTGAGAATATAGGAAGGAGAAAGACATTTTGATTTGACAAAAAACAAGTTTTGTATCAATGAATATGGATAGCTCTCATATCTTTTCCACAAAATGCATCAACCACTTCTTAAAGCAAATCTAACAAAAACTAATGTGATTAATTAATACAAAGTTGTCGGCCGGGCGCAGTGGCTCACACCTATAATCCTAGCACTCTGGGAGGCCGAGGCGAGCGGATTGTTTGAGCTCAGGAGTTCAAGACCAGCCTGAGCAAGAGCGAGACCCC
>NW_012147841.1:2817235-2818133 GCF_000956105.1 Propithecus coquereli
GTTTCTAAGATACATGAAATGGATGGAAGAAAAACTATTTTTTAACACCCAACTGCTTTCAAATTAAACGTGAGACACTTTTGTTCCATGAAGTACATTGATGCATTTGAATACACAAATGTAGACGTGGAATGGAGTTTAGAAATTACATTAAAGAGAGATGAAATTAGAGATCCAGAAACCACCTCAGAGGAATAAGGGAGAAGGCAGGGTAAATATGCAAATAGATCCAGAAAGTTTCAAAAGTAGGAAATGTGTGTCCTTTCAGTGTGAAATGCTGGATATTATCCAAAGATTTTCCCCAGGAATTATCATGTCATATAGGTGTGTTCTCCTTTCATTGTCCATTAAAGACGCCATTTAGAAACTCTGTTAAATTGCAGAAAACTGATAGCAATGCAAATAATTTGTGTTGATAGAAATGCAAATGAGTTTTTTTCTGATAGAGATACAATTTATTCTCATCTTGTAGAAAAGATGATCCAAATAGTACATGTTATTGCCCTATGGAGTATTAACTACTTTTGCATGGATTAACAAGTTTTTTCCATATTCCTGAAGAATATATATGTATATGTACATATATTTCAGATACATACACATATATATATCTTCGTCATTCTCCTTTGATTAAATAAGTTGAATAAAACCTTCAATGTGTTCATTTTTTATTTGTATGGGTCCTGTTTTTAGCATTGGAAAATTTAACTTTAATACAACAATGTATTTAGGGAAGTTCTATTGTGAGTACATTTTAAAATGGACGTAACTAAGAAACTTGTCTTCACATATTTCTGTAATAAATATCTTCAACACATGTTTAATTTGAACAAAATGTTGAGTGAGAAAAATAACTCTTTGAAAGGAGAATAAAGGCTTCCCACATAACTATTAAAAT
>NW_012147841.1:2820173-2821485 GCF_000956105.1 Propithecus coquereli
TATAAACAAGCAAATAATAATGTCTTCACCAATAAAAAATGGATAATGACATATTCATTATAGAAAAAGAAAATCAAATGGTAGCAACGATCTGATCATAAGTAAGATTTTAAGCCTCCAAATATTCCCTGAATGTATAACTTTTTTTACAACTTCCAAATGTATTAATACTTAAATAAGAACAGTAAACAGCAAATTCCTTGACCTTAATTCCACTCTTACAAGAACACATGAGGAGGGCAGAGGGGCAGGACTCTTTATACATCTAGCATATGCAGTCCCTGAGAAAAGACCAAGCAGTTGCAAGTAGCACTACAACAGAAACAACTTTAGGAAGAAAGCAAGGAAAACTTATTTAGGATTCCACATGATTATTTCGCTGGAAGAATCTAACCAAAGATTACCAGTGAAGTTAGTGCTCATAGATTATTTAATTCTAAAGCTGGAAACAGTGGACCTGGTTGATACAGGACCCAGGTATAAAATCATTATATCAGCAGGAATCTAGCCTTCAACTTTGCAAAAGTCTTGGGACCACGCTTAAATTCTGAACATTGTTGTTTAATATGGCTGTCCAGACAAGTTTGTGAGATCCTAAAGCTCTTCTGTGATGAAGAAATCATCTTCAACTATCATATTTCATCTCAGGGATTAGAGAGAGCCATACCATCAGGCTTCCACCATCCAGGTTGTAATCTAAAAATCAACATGATCCCCCCAAATTAATATTTATTGAATATTTTATCTTGTAGACACCACACAGGTGATATACACATTTTAATTTTTCTAAAAATGTCAACAATCCTATAATAATTATTACAGATCAGGAAATCCAAAGGGTTTATCCAAAGTTGGTAATATTGAAGCCAAGAAGTGCCCATCAATTCATCAGCAAATAAAGAAAATGTGATATATATATACAAAGACACACACACACACACACACACACACACACACACACACCCTGGTGTACTTCTCAGCCATATAAAGGAATGAAATAATGTCTTTTGCAGCAACACAGATGGAACTGAAGACCATTATCCTAAGTGAAGTATCTCAGGAGTGGAAAAACAAACACCACATGTTCTCACTAATAAGTGGGAGTTAAATAATGGGCACACACAGGCACAAAGAGATGTAAAGGACATGGGAAACCAAGAAGGGAGAAAGATGGGAATGGGTTGAGAGATAAAAACCTACCTGTTGGGTACAATGAACACTATCCTGGTGATGGGCACACTAAAAGCCCAGACTTTAGCATTATGTAATGAATCCACGTAACAAAAACATTTGTACCTCCCTAATATTTTGA
>NW_012147841.1:2825620-2827724 GCF_000956105.1 Propithecus coquereli
TGATATAGAGAGAGTAGAATTAGGACTTCCATAGAGAAAAAGGAAGAGCACGCTTTGAAGAATAAGTGATTCGTAAAAAAAAAGTTTTCTTCAGATTCAGGTACAAAGAGACAGATTAACAAACAACAGATAAGATGCACCTGAAGTCACCCATCAAATGAATCTTTACCTATTGTCAAAAAGGAAAAATGATACCTTGTGGTAGAGTCATACCTTAAAGTTTATAAACCACTTTACTTAAATTTTCTCATTTTAGCCTCACAAGAAATATGTTAGGTAAATATCACCATTTTATGTATGAGGAAAAATACTAAATGGCCAGATGATTTTCCCAAGGTCTTCCAGGAATTTAAAGAGTCAGAACTCAAGCCCAAGACTTGTGTATATTATTCCATCAGTTTTTCAGACTCGATATTACCTGCTATGGTAATACTCCTTCTATCCAGACTCAGCCATCCATTTCCTTTCCTTCTGCTTCTGGGAACTACATTGTCTGAGAAACGTACATTATTATGGTGATTGGCTGCATTACAAACTTCTGATTTCCATCCTCAGCTGGGCCTTTGGTGCAGCTCAACAGTCATTCTACTCATCACTTGTTGGCTCCTCGTCCCATTTCTCAACACGTAAACCATAACAATCGCCACTTTCCTCCCACTCAAGCCCTCCTCCTCCTCTTCCTGTCCTACTTTCAGCAAATTAATTCACCTCCTGCTTAACTGGGACCATGGATGCCATTTGATAAAAATTTCTCCTCCACTAAAACGTTAATTATCTTTCCTTTATCCTTACGTCTTGTTTTCTGCTCTTTCCATCTATGCCTATGCTCTTTCTGTCCATGCCTCTGATCTTTATTTCCCAAGCTTATTATTTTAACTAACTCCCTTTATTTATATAATCTCTTTTCTTACAAATGGTTCATTTTCCTCCATTTTGCTTCCTGCTCAGTGGCCCTCTCCTTTCTCTCTTTCCTTTCACCACCATTCTTGCTGAAAACTAAATGGCATTCCCTGGCCCAGTTTCCTGAACTGTTGGTCACATCTGACTCAGAGCATTAGACCTAGTTGCAGTTTAAGAAAATTTTCTCAGATAAATAAATGAACTTCTACTCTTAGGATCCCTAAAACAGTTTATGAGCACAGACTCTTAACTTCGAGAGACATGATTAGAAAAGTATTTTGCAGTTCAAAAGGGGGTCTTATATGGAAGAAGAATCATTTACTACTTTACTGCTTGGCTTTCTAAACTTTCCATATTCTCCATGTCTTTCTTCCTTCTAGTCTCTCTGGACCACCAACACCCTCCCCACCCCAGATGAAAACTTTCATTCTATATTCATCACACTATTATACTGTTACGTTATGTATTGCTACATGAAAACCCACCCCGAAAGCTTAGTGGCTCAGCTGGGCCATTCTTGCATGGGTTCCCTTACATGGTTTAATCAAATGGTGATTTAAGCTGGGGATATGTTTTGGCTTCTTTAGTCACATATCTGGCCAGGATGGTTAGAATAATTGGGGTCTAATTGTGTCTTTCTTCCTTCATGCAGTCTCACTAGGTAGCCAGCTTCAGCTTCTTCATAAAGTGGTAGTCTCAGGGTGGCTGAACTGTACTTAACTGTTGCTCCATGAATTAGTATTAAACGTGTTTTGGGACAGGATCTGTCTTAGGAGTTTTTACAGAGCTTTGCCCTGAAGACATAGGTGAATGTGCTGGTTTGCATTTCGAATGCTGTTACACTGGAAGGGCGTCTCTGAAAGGCAGTAGCGGCTGTATCCCACGAGGTGCCGCGTTTCTCAGACCTAAAGAATTGGATTTGCTTTGTAAAGCACAAGTGAATCTGTTAAAAACTATAGGCTGAGAGCTGACAATGGAGTGCCCTCCGGAACAAACAGCTTCCCGGAAACGACAGTTTCCCAAATGGCCAAAAGCAAAGCTTTTGTTTAAACCACTCTAGACTACCTGTCTCCATTGACGATAACCTAATAAACATGGAGCTTACATATCTCTGTTTAACCCCTCTGTTTAAATGATAAACTTACCTTAGAATTTAGAAATTAACCTTTGAAAGACTTTGTAACCCTTTGCTCATGTAAATAGA
>NW_012147841.1:2827774-2829642 GCF_000956105.1 Propithecus coquereli
TAATATTTTGAAATATAAATAAATAAATAAATAAATAAACCCAGGACTCTGACTCCATAATGGCTTTTAACCATTTCTGTAAAATTAGACAAACACAGTCTAAGCCAGTGTGCTGAAGAATGTTGACAATGGGAAAGCCTAGAACAGTGGTTCCCAAAGAATGCGATAGTTTTCTTTGAAATAATGAACTCATTTTGTTCATTTACAAAAATGCATCTGTTAAATATCCAAGTATGGATAACCACAGTTCATCCCTCAGTCTTTATTTCAAGTAAAAATGGTGTTCCATGAAAAAAGCAGCTAATTCAGCTCACAACTCAAAGCATTGCACAAGTTTTTCCTCAGGGCAACCATTGTACTTCAATATACTGCAGATTTGCTTCATATGTACTTGCCATTTTGTCACTCAAAGATTTAATGAAGTTAATAAATTTTACTGCTTCATTAAGAACATTTTTAAGGAAGAATTTTTTATAAGTATATAAAAGTACAGAATACAGTATGTCACTGTTGGAAGCCACTGACTTGATCCTTACTGAGATGCCTACAGTTTTAGCCACTTTTGGGTTTGGACCTCAGTGCAAAATCAATACAGCAAAAAGGAAAAATAATATCTTAATGTTATTATAAAAGTAGTTTTGACTTTGTGGATCCACTAAAGGAGTTTTAGAGGTCCCAGGCATCAGCTGACTACATTTTGAGAAACGTTGACGTAGATCATTTAGTCTCATTTCCACAGAAACAAAAATTAGATTTCAAGTAGTGACTCCAGTTAAGTAACTCATAAAAAACAAATTCATAGTGTTATAAGCCAGAAAGTCAGTTAATTAATTTCTAATGGAAGACATTCTTTTTGAGTTACCAACTTGCCAAAGTATCATATTCAGGACACCTTTTTCTTTCCTTTGAAAATATTTTTTCATCCTAATGTGTCTTAACGATCATGGAATCAGAGCAAAGGTTAATAAATAATCTCAAGACTTATCTCCTTTAAGCCATGAAAGAGCTTGACTAATCTGTTCTACTCCAAATAGAATATACCTCTCCAGGGATATATTTATGTCTGCTAAAATCAGTGCTGGATAAGCAGAGCAACTTTGGTTCTGGGGCTTCCTTTTTCTGACTATGACTGGAAATCTCGACAGTCTTCCGCAAGGGATAGCCAAATGATTGTTGCTGCTAATTAAACCATAATCACACTCCAGTTCTACTTCTATGAGATTAAATCTATATTGTTGGAATTTGATTTTTCAGTGTTACTAGACTCTTCAGTTAAAAATGTCCAGTTTCACTGATTTCCACAAAAAGCTAATCATATCTCTGATGTGTGGATTTTTTCAGATTAATGGCTAGAGAGCAATGTAATTTTTTGCCTTTTTTGGTTCTTTTGGAGGTATTTCACTGTTGCCTCTCATTATCATTGCAAACATTCTATTAGATATTATATCACTTTCCTTAGAATTCTTCCATTCCGATTATCAGAACTATGTCAGGCTATTTTTGGTGAGAAACCGTCTGCAAAGTCTCTTTCTTTATGTATCATTCCTTCCTTGAATGAACTGAAAATTATCACTCTAATCAAATGAAGCTATATCCTTTTTCAATTCACAGCTCTCCTACTCAGTCTGTCTACTATTTTTACTTGAAAATTAGAAATGCTAACTTGTTTGTTCACAGAAACATGACAAGCAAAAAAAGAGCAAATACTAAAGGAATATTTAAGTTAAAAAAAATCTTTAAAATTCAGCATTCATCTCAGGAGCTTATGGACACCTTGCAAAAAGAAGTTGAACAAGCATAGTTGCCTCTTGTTGCCTCTTTAGACTGTGCTTTAAAAATAATGGTACCAACAACATGTCACATGTAAA
>NW_012147841.1:2840037-2840753 GCF_000956105.1 Propithecus coquereli
ATTTATTTATTTTTGTTGTTGCTGTGATTGCCTTTGGGGTCTTCTTCATAAATTCTTGCCTAGGCCAGTGTCTATGAGAGTTTTTCCAACATTTTCTTCTAGAATTCTTATAGTTTCACGCCTTAGGTTTGAGTCTGTTATCCATCGTGAGTTGATTTTTGCGAGAGGTGAAAGGTGCAGATCCTATTTCAGTCTTCTACATGTGACATTTTATGGTAATAAATAATAAAACAGACTGGTATCTACACATATTTTATGCTTTCATGGCATATATTTTCCTAGTTTTTTTGATATTTTTCTAGCCTATGCGGTTCGTCTCTCAATTTTTTTAAGTCATAAAAAACATCTAAACATTTTTCCAATATACTTATTGAAAAAAATCCACGTATAAGTGGACTTGCACAGTTCAAACCAGTATCGTTCAGAAGTCATCTGTAAACTCCCCAGTGTGATTGTAGATTTGTTTATTTTACTTGGTAACTATCACATATTTATTAACATTTTTATTTTGTTATGGTTTTAGGTTCACACAGGTTTAAGATTGTTGTATCTTCTTGAAAAGTTGTTACTTTTGTAATTGTGACTCTTTTTATCTTGAATAATATTTATTGCCTTCATTTCAATTTTTTCTTATAAGATAGTTATATCAACTTTATTCAGTTTAATATTTACCTGGCATTTGTTTTTCATTCCTTGACTTAAAAACGTTATCTGCT
>NW_012147841.1:2843313-2846314 GCF_000956105.1 Propithecus coquereli
TGTCTAAAAAAAAAAAAAAAAAAACAAACTATTTCTAGAGGTTCAGACCACTTTAATTAAAGACAAAAATTTATGACATTATATAAAGCAGCAATGTTAAGTGAGCCTATGAAACAAATGATACAGATTGAGTACAGAGTAACAAACATTTATTGACGCCAACCATGTGCCCAGCATTGTGCTTGCCACAAGTTGCCTTAAGAATCAATTAAAATACAAATTAATTCCTTTATATGTATATGCTTTCTGGTGGATCAATAAAAATATATTTATTATTGAAACACATCCAGAACTTTAATTTTAAAAGGCAAAATATTGCCAAGATTATAGTAGATTCCAAAGGCAAAACTACAGAGGACAGATAGATAGATAGATAGATAATAGATAAGGAGGGAGAGAGGGAGATAGGGAATGCAAACTTACAAGCTTATTCCTTTGGAAAACCCACTTTATATATTTACAAAATAATTATTCAGCAGAGATGCTTAAAAAACTTTATCAAACGTGACAAAATTGTATTTGTTTATTAAAAATGATTATAGGACTTTAAAGGTTTTAAGACAATTAAAATGATAATGTAATATTAAGCAAAAAAGTTAATCTGAAGAGCTTGATATGTTGCATAATAAACTATTAAATACCAATAGGGTTTTTTAAAATTCATATGAATATACCATATGCATATTTCCAATATGTATAATAAGCATAAACTTGAACTACATTATATGTTTTATAAATGTGTTACTTATGTGACATGATATTCTCTGAAAGGATTTTCATTTGCTTTGAAATATTTCAAAACTGAAAAGCCTGAGAATAATGTTATATAAGAAACACCAGATGGTACCCATATCATGCTATAATGAAATTTGCAAATGAAAACTGTAGAGGGAAATAATATTCCCAATGGTTGATATGCTGAAATAATTGTTTTGCTAAAGAGACAAAAATTAAATTCAACACAGATATAAAAGCTAGAAAGCTCCATAAAAATATTTCACAAAATAATAATCATCTACATTTATCCTAAAAGGTTAAGGATTTAAAATGACATTTACTAAAAACTTACAATTATTCTAAAATAGAAATGTCACTTCAAGAAAAAATAAAATGTCAGAAACTATTTTCTCCTTTCATCCCCATGCCCCATAACAAAACAAAATGTTTAAAGCTACATGCACCAATTTTTCAACACCAATATATTTCTGCATTGCATTTACTCCGCTGCACCCTTTTATTTTTTCTCAGTCTCCTTCATTTGTAAATGGTGTACCTAGTTATTCTGTCCTTCCAAATTTCCAACAACTCTTTCCTACCACAAGTTTAAAAAGTTGAATAGGTTAATTAATTTCCCCTTAGCCAAATAAAACCCTCTTTGAACTAAACATTAAAATAATTGAATTTTATTCAACATAACTTAAGTAGGTTATAACCTAGTGCCTTTGACAACTTGTCTCATAATACAAGTTAATAAAATGATAATTAAAATTGTGGATATAAAATTAAGACCTGGAATTTTTAGTTTCAAAAATCACACATGGTCTTTTTACATAAAATTTCATTGGACATTTTAAATAAATGTGAGTGTTATCACCAGATATACATACAACAGATTCATTGACACTGATCTCAATTAATATTTTCTGATGGTGATTGGCATATTGTCTCCATACATATGTTTAATCTGTTGATTATTGATTTTAACTATTTTTCTCTCTTTTTGATCAGCTATATGTCATCAACTATTCCTAATAGTACTCTTAATAATGATTCAGTGGAAATTACAGTAAATGCATATACCAAAATCATTTAAATACATATGCCCCTTTATCATGTCACTTACAACAAAGAGAATATGCTTGAATTTTTCAATTTTAGTATAGTAACAACCAACCTCATAATAAATTTAACATATTTAATACATACTCATTAACTGGATATTGAGATATATAAATTTATTAATATTCTGGAATTCATTTAATTTTAAACAAAAATCACTTACAAATTAATGAAGCCTCACCCAGTGATGAGTTATACTGTATCGTATTCTTAATATTTCGGTTCTAGTGCTCTGAGCATCCTTGTGCTTGATTACAAGAAAGTTTAATATTTTCCCATAGTCTTCAGACTCTCAGGGTGATGAAGGCATGGAAGAAGGTGATTCTGATATACAGTGAGAGATGTAGGAGGTATGTCTTTAGTGCCAGCTGTTTTTGCCATCCTTCTGCTTTGTTGACCTAGTTGATCTATGGCCCACATTGCAGCTAATTTCCTCTGGACAGCTGACCTGTGGTGCTTTTCTCCTTCTCTGACCAATAAGGAGATTCTTTCCTTAGCTCATTGTTAGCTCTTTTAAAGACGCCTCCCAGAGCAGGTCTTTAGGACTCTTAATAACACAGTTCTTTACTTTAACAAAGATCACAGCTTTGAAGAATTGGCCAGACAATCCCTGTAAAGATGTTTAGTGTGGCCATTGTTAAAAAAAAAGAAAGAAAGAAAGAAACAAGGCTTTAACTGTGCCATCCACCCTTCGTTTCGTCAGCCTGCTGTACCACTCTATATGATTTTAAATATCCCCTTTTTCCTCCCTGAGCCTTGCAATATCCCTCTAGCATCCCAAATTGTTGTGCATAGCAGAGAGCCAACCAGCAAAGCAAAATTGTAGTTTGTAGAGTCATTAGTGCCACTCAAATATCTGTCTTTTTTTGTAAGTTGGAATATTCAACACCAAGATCATCAAACTAACCATCTAAAATGATAAAGCCTAAATTCAACTTGACGTTAAAAATGAAAAACGTTTTGATCTTAGCCCTTTATGGTTTTTAGAGTTACTTTCATTTGCATATGCAGCATTTCACTGCATGTATAAACTACTTTGTAAACATTGGTTCTTTTCTAACTGGCTATATAATTTCGTTTTTTCCCTATTAGAAATCTTCTGATAGAGGTATTAGAGAGTCTTAGGCTGTAATTTAGTTAAATGAGTTCAAAACTCAATACT
>NW_012147841.1:2848269-2849174 GCF_000956105.1 Propithecus coquereli
TCTAATGGTTGTTCCTTTGTAGGTTAATTTTCTTTATCGCTGAAGGATTTCCAGATTTTTCTATTTCCCTTGAAGTTTTACAGTGTGTCAGTGATATATGAATATTCTAGGTGAGGATTTAGTGTCAATCAAAATTGGAGCTTATTGGTCATTGTCAAACTTGTGGTTCACATTATATTCAATTCTGAGCAGTTGTCATCCAATACATCTTTGAGTATTACATTCTTAAATCTCTCAATTCTTCTCTTATAGAATTCTGATGTTGAACTTTGTAATTTTATGTCTTTCTAAAAAAAAATTTAGATTGACAAATAAAAGTTGTATATATTTATTGTGTACAATGTGATGTTTTGAAATATGCATACGTTATTGAATGGCTAAATGTAGCTAATTAATGTATGTATTACTTCACATATTTACCATTGTTTGTGTGTGGTGAGAACACTTAAAATCTATTCTCTTAGCATTTTCAAGAATATGATATATTATTATTAAGTATAGTCACTATGTTGTACAACAGATTCCTTGAACTTATTCCTCTTATCTAAGATTTTATACCTTCTGACCAAATACTCCCCAACTCCACACCCTACCCTCCACCCCAGTCCCTGGTAACCACTATTCTACTCTCTACTTCTATGAGTTTGATTTTTTAGATTTCTCATATAAGTGAAATCATACAGTATTTTTCTTTTTGTACCTGGGTTATTTCACTTAACATAATGTCATCTAGGTTTATCCATGTTGTCACAAATGACAAAATGTCCTTCTATTTTATGGCTGAATAGTATTCCATTGTGTGTGTGTATATATGTACCACATCTTACTTACCCATTCATCTACTAATAGACACTTAAGTTGATTTCACATCTTGGCTATTGTGCATAATGCTGCAATGAGCATGG
>NW_012147841.1:2849224-2850012 GCF_000956105.1 Propithecus coquereli
CCCTGAGCTCCCGCTTTGCCTATAATCTTTATAAACTTATAAAACTATATCTTTGTCTCAGTGTATTCTTTTATTTCTTCCATTTTCCATTTCTCTCCATTATTTTCTTATCCCTTGCAACTCTACCAAAAGGACCCGGTTTTTTGCAGGGAACACTGGCCACGTTCCCCGCACTTAACAGCTGCTTCCTCGCCATATATGAGGGTTCCAAGGGACCCAAGTGGAGCTGCAAGGCTTTTTCTGACCTGGCTTTGTAGGTTACACAGTATCTCTCTATTGGTTACAAGTGAGTCACAGGGCCAGTCCTAACTCAAAGCAAGAAAACTATACAAGAGCATGAATACTAGAAGATATAGTACATTGGGAGACTACACTATATGGGAAACTATCTTTTGAGGCTAATACACATATTTTTTCATGTATAGATCTGCTAAATTTGGCTATTAAAGGTCAGAAATTATGTCTTTTACCGCACACCAGATAGCAAGTGTTTGTTGAAATCAATGTAAGTCAGTCATGCACTAAAAATCCACCTAAATCAATTTATATAAAACTATTTCTAGGCCGGGCGCGGTGGCTCACGCCTGTAATCCTAGCTCTCTGGGAGGCCGAGGCGGGCGGATTGTTTGAGCTCAAGAGTTCTAGACTAGCCTGACCAAGAGCGAGACCCCGTCTCTACTAAAAATAGAAACAAATTAATCGGACAACTAAAAATATATAGAAAAAATTAGCCGGGCATGGTGGCTCATGCCTGTAGTCCCAGCTACTTGGGAGGCTGAGGCAGAAGG
>NW_012147841.1:2859887-2860227 GCF_000956105.1 Propithecus coquereli
ATTCAATGAAATGGAAGTAAGTAAAGTTAAATAAAATTGCACAGTTTGGATTGGTTTCTCTTATTCCTGACTTTGGCCACAGGAAAAGGGCATGTCCTAGACAAACTAACCAGCTAGGGCAGCAAAATGAAAAAAAAAAATCAGATACAACATCTACAACAGAACTAGCTGGCAAGGTTTCACCAGTTTCCAACAACTATAAAATCATGATAACATGATATCAGCAATTTGGGGGGCAGGGTGATGGGATGGAAGCAGAGGAATGGTAATAATTTTTAATGGTTCTGTAGTAGGAGAATACTCAAGTAGCAATGCATTTTCACTGGAATGGCAACCAAAA
>NW_012147841.1:2860604-2860989 GCF_000956105.1 Propithecus coquereli
CGTGGGCTAGAGTGCAGTGATGTTATCATAGATCACTGCAACCTCAAACTCCTGGGCTCAAGCCATCCTCCTGCCTCAGTATCCCAAGTAGCTGGGATTACAGGCCTGCACCACCACACCTGGCTAATGTTTCTATTTTTTGTAGAGATAGGGTCTTGCTCTTGCTTAAGCTGTTCTTGAACTCCTGACCTCAAGCGACCCTCCCACCTCAGCTTCCAAAAATGCTAGAATTACAGGCATGAGCCACTGTGCCTGGCCAGTTCTAATTTGTAATACAGTAAATATCACCAGAAGTAATTCACATAAATAACAGGTCATTGAAGTCCTCAGTGTTTAAAACTGTATAGAGTTCCTGAGATGAAAATACGTTAGAATTCCTGTTCTA
>NW_012147841.1:2865910-2866442 GCF_000956105.1 Propithecus coquereli
GTCTCAGTTTAGAGATTTATTCACAACTTGTGTATTGTAAATTCAGATACAATCTCCTACTGAGTACTGGCTTGGAGTTTTTTATTTCTTACAAACAAGTTTCATGTTCCCTGGGGTGGTGGATGGAAGTTTCTGTGGTCTTCTTGGGAGATGGCTGAGCCAGCTTTTTAGGATACATATATTAGGGATCCTAGGATCTGAGATGTTTTATTCTGCCTTTTGTGAATGTTGAACTCCCAAGCTGTTTCAAACACAGAGCCTATTTCCGGGTTCTCTAAAAAACCAAGGCTGCTGCAGTACCACCTCCCAAGCCTACTACACTGGATTTTAACTACCAGTTCCTTCCAAATACTAGGTGCTACCTTTCTTCCTTACTAAATCATTTATATGTAAGGTATTTTTGTATTTCTAAATCTTTGCAATGGGAAGCATTTCCACATTAATCTGTTTCACATTATTCTTATTACTGAATATTGTTTGAAGAAATTAAAATTCTTTTTCTCAAATGGTCCAGGTTTTAGGATTTTCTGGA
>NW_012147841.1:2867417-2868070 GCF_000956105.1 Propithecus coquereli
GAAAAATGTTGGAATTTAGAGGAAAGGAAAAAACAGCTTTTAGCAGTAAACTGGCTAAACTTGTCAATGGGTGATACTTTAGGCTAAAAAAAGAAAAGAAAAACATATTTAAGATGCTCAAGAAAGGAAAATGTAAGCCAAGGATTTTATATCCAGTCAAACTGACCTCTAAGTATAAAGACTACAGACAAAATGTTAGGAATGTAAAATAACTCATGAAATATGGTTCCTGTGAGATATTACTAAGGAATCTATAAGAGACGGCTCAGACAATCAAAAAGACTGATGAAGAACATTAAAAACATATTAACCTTTAGAATTAAAACTAAATGATTGTAAAGAGGCAATTATAATGTGTAATAGCTATATGCTCTGAAAATATTGATACCTTACAACTATCAAAAATGGGGGAGGAGCAGTATGTGGCAAGTATATTAAAAAATAAAATATACTCACTGATTGCTTAGGTGCTTACTGGGATTAAAGGGATATAACCTCAAATAAGATATGGAGGGGAAGAGAGTGAGGGGGGAGAAAAGAGAAATTATTAGATAATTTCAGTATTGCTAATAGTACATAATCACTAGACAATTGCAAGGAGAGAAATGAGGGTGGGCACAGAGAGGGATGGAGAAAGAGATTATGGGTATTAT
>NW_012147841.1:2871570-2875095 GCF_000956105.1 Propithecus coquereli
AAATCTCTTTTTTAAATTTAGAACTGCTGGATCTTAATCATATGACAGACTAGGTGTAGCCATTGTAGAGTTGGGAGAGGGGCTAAGATCCTTCTCTGCATTTAAGTCATCATCTCGTAGGTCACACAAACACATAAATAAATAATTGCAATAAAATATAATTAGTGGCTAGCAGCAGTATTAACAGAATGTTGTAACAACATTAAGGAGGAAGTAACTGGCTCTGCCTAGAGAATATGTAAAATTGTGAGCAAGGTCTTAAAGGATTGGTAAAATTTCCAAAGGCAGCAAAGGGAGAACAGAGCATTTTAAGTCAAGTGACCAGTAACTGAAAAGGTCACATCAACTGGTGTGGTGTGCCTGCGGCGGAGGAAACATAACAGAGAGTTTCATGACAAATTCGACAGGGAGGAATTCAGGGTTCCATTGTAAATGGCTCAGCTTCTGCTATGGGACCACAGGGAGTCATGGAAAGCTCTAAAGTGGTAGGTGAAATGAGTCAGATTTGTGTTTTAAACCACTGCTCTGGCGTGAGTATGAAATTTGGATCAGCAGGGGAAGAAGCAGGCTTCAAGAAGAGAAATGGAAAGGTTTATAAAAGGCCGGGTCGGAGGCAGTGAGGATAAGGAGGAGGGAAAAGGTTTGAGAAATATGATGAATGAGGTTGTTTAATTGTTATTGTTGGTGTTGGTGTTTACCACAATTGTGGTTTGCTTTTGAATGAAGCCATTTTCTAACAGCCCATCTAAATAATATTTAAATAATTCACTGTGCTCTTGAATACATCTTTTCCCTTTCTCATTCTTCCACATAACTCTTTCTCAACTACACAGGGAAATCCTAAGCTTTCTTCCTTACACACATATTTAGCCCCTAATTCACTCCTAATGCCCACATTCTGCTTTGTTTTTCTCTTTCATCTCCATACACACAGTATAGACATGACATTTAGGAAGTGCAGGAATAAAAGTGTATTTGAATTCTGAGAGTAATTTTCATTTCACTTTTAGTTATAGCCCATAACAGATATTCAACCTCTCAATGCCAAAGTAAACCTCAATTCCATAAAATTTAATGAGCTTTTAGAGATGCTATATTTCCAAAATGTAGCCTATTTTGTCTATTAAGAGGGTTCTGTTTTAATATTAATTCAATGGAAAAAAAAATCTGCCTTGTTAAGTGCCACTGTGTAGTTAAAACCACAGATGTTTGACTTTTTTTTGCAGTTCAATTTGCTGCTCAGATTTTACGTAAATATCATTTAATTCCCATGACATGTCCACATTAAGAAAAAAATATTTATTTGTCGTGCAGACAAAAGAGAAAGCAAAGTTGTATATGCATCTCTTCCATAGATTAGTAGGATAACATTATTTCTATTCTGATTGAGAATTTCAAACTTTTACTTAAATTAAATTGATTTATACTTGGGGAATATTTATCACCACTTAATTAATTTGAAATTTTACTTCAGGTGTCAGTAACTCAAAACGGGCCCCTACTAAACATTATTAAATCAACTAGTTAACACACTCTTAGGGTAGCCTTTCAGAAATGAAATGTATCTCCACTAAACTGGCAAAATGTTAGTTTTATACCTACAGAGAATTTTAAATAAGAAATCTTATCTTGTGTTTGTACAGAATAACATAGTGCAAAATCACGTTGGGATTTTCAATTCCATTATTATTCACATGGCTGTCAGTCGTTGTCCACAGTCTTTCGGAGATACACTTGAGTAGAGTCTTTCTACAGTCAGTGACGATAAAGCCTTCATAGAAAATATTATGGCCAATATACAGATGCCAAGTTAATTTTAAAATTTCGTATTTGAAATAATAATACTGCTAGTATTTTTATCCTCAAATTACTTATCTAATAACACTTGCATCTGGAAGTAATAAGGGCTTTCATGTATACTGAGAGGCACAAAGAGATGAAATCTCACTTATAATTTCTTTATACAAAAGCAGCTGCTCTACAGTATGAAAAACTTAACTTTTTTTAAAATATACTTCAATTAAAATGTATATTTCTCCTTAAAATAATAATACTGATGTTGTATGTCAGTCAAATAATAACCAGTATTATATTGTAAGGGCTAACAGTTATGTTAACCATTTATATAGAGAATGAATTTGACAAAAGAACCCAATTATACAATAAAAGAGTTGGATAAATATCTATTTGTTAAAATAAAATAAGAAGTTCTAATCTTGGCACTTCATATTGTTTCTGTGCCTTAGTTTACTTCAATTAGATTATTCATCCTGAAGCTCTCCCTCCCTTGTCTAAACTATGATACCAAATGCTTGAACTGGTGCACAACAGCCTATAGGATGCTAAGTATAATGTATGTAGAAGTAGTAATATTTTGCATTCGATTTTTACATGAATTTTAATAGCCGTTACTTTTATGATTAAATTTGCTTTATAATAATTTTTTCTGTAACCCACAAATAACAGATGAAGACTTAAGAGATGACTCATAATGAAACGTCCATGAAACGGCAAATTCTCAATAAGTGAGGTTTGTATTATTACTACATTCTTTGTAATATCTTCTTTACTTCACCTACCCTGCTCCATAAACTTCTATAAAAAGAATAAAAAAAAGAAGAAAAAGACAAAAACTTTGTTTTAGAAGTCTGTGTTAGGTAGGAGCCTTGTGTTTGGCAAAAAGAATGATATTGTTGTTTACTTGTAACTCAGGCCTTCATGCTTAGTTGTTCTATACGTACCCGTATTCGTGTCTGTTTTAGACTATGGGCTCCATACGTATATTAAAAGACACCTAATCACTTCCCATGCACACGCATATGAAAGTCAAAAGCAATTGTAACTGCCCCATATTTTGCTGGTCACTCTTCTTGTTTTGACTTGATAGAGCTTCTCAAAGGCCTCACCTAGGACTTTTCAGCAGATTTCAACCACATATAGCTAACTTATTTTTTAGTAAGTTGGCTCAGAACAATAATCTACCAACTAAAACTTGATCAAAATCTGAACTGAACTATTTGATTTTATTGACATCATGTTATTGTTTAAGATCTGTTTTTAACATCTAATAAGCATGGCTGAGGATAGAATGATATTTAACAGGTAAATCTGCTTTGAGCAGCATAAAATAAACATTCTACCCTAAGTGTAAATTAATCATTCAATTATTTTTTTTCTTCCAGCTGATTCTAATGTCTTAAAAAATAATAGACAAGAAAACACATGTTCATGTTAGCTTGACAGCAGACGATAAAGCATGTCAGAAACCCATCATTTGGGTCACTTGAGGAATATGCTTCAGAGCAAATGTAGTCAGTACAAGGAGATACAGTGTAAATTTTCTGTGGGGAATTCATTCCAGTTTTGTAAAAAAAAAAGCAATTTTGGATACACAGTGGAAGATTATTTTTGACACCTATTTTAAGATTGCTTATTATTTTTCTTTAGTAATTCATGGTATTCCATAGGGGCATAGGTACTGTGCTCAAGGCCTTTCATAAGCTTCCGTAAATAAAAAAACAATGC
>NW_012147841.1:2875145-2876214 GCF_000956105.1 Propithecus coquereli
TGAATTCAAATCTTGCAAAACATGCTTACAACCTGTGCAACTTTGGGCAAGTTACAAAACCTCACTGATCCTCCATTTCATCACCTATACAATAGAGATAGTAAAGTCTACCTGAATTAGTTGCAATTGTGTTTAATTATATAAGAACATCCCAACCACAGCAGTCTAACTAAATAAAGGCTTTCTCTTTCTCACATAATTAAAAATGCAAAGGTTGAGAAACCAAAACTGAAGCTGCAGTTTCACGAGGTCATCAAGGAGGGCAAGAAATTGGCTTCAAGAAGAGAAACGGAAAGGATTAGTAAAGGCCAGGTGGTGGAGACAGCGAGGAAGACAAAAGGACGTGAGAAATAAGCAATCAAGTCTGTAGAATTCTGTTTAAATTAACATGATTGTTTAATATTTGTTTTAACCATGGAAGTGGTTTGCTTTTGGATGAAGCTATTAAGCTTATTTAATGTCCCAGGTGGCTCTTCTTGCATTTTTCCTCATGTTTTCAAAGTGCTGCACTTCCAGGCATCAGGTTTTAGGCAAACATCAGGAAGGGCAAAGGCCAAAATCTTCTCCATGAAGGCTTTGGAAGAGATTTTCTCCCAGAGATTTCCACCTGTATCTCATTAGTCAGAATTGTGCCAAATCCACATACCTAGCTACAGGAGGGATTGCGAATTCCAATATCTCACTTTCTAACCACCGTAATATATAAAGGGAGAAGGAAATTGGAATAGATATTAAGTAAGCCTCCTTCAGTATCCGCCACACTACCTTTATAGACATTAAAAGATTGAATGAGGAAAACTATGTAAACACCTAGTAAAGCAATTGAAAAATAGTAACTAATTGAGAGCGTTGCTGACAATAATTACGATGATGATCACGATGATGATGTTCTAATGATAATAATAAAATAAAATTTTCCATTTTGAACATATGTGAATAATTATATTTACTCAAATGTATTTTTAAATATATCAATCAATATCATTCCCCAGTAAATGACAATATTGGTAACAACAAAAGTACTAATTAATCAAAGTAAAATTATCTCTACTTACCTCGTATCTATCTC
>NW_012147841.1:2886899-2887676 GCF_000956105.1 Propithecus coquereli
GCACTTATAGCCATGACTCAGGCATTACAAAAGTGATCCAGGTAACCAAAAACATTTGTGCCCCCTTAACACTTTGAAATAATAAATAATAAATAAACATTGTGCGTGTGAAAAAAACATCCTATGAGGTAGATATGTTTAACCCCTTTTTAGAGAATTAAGTCGCTTTCCCAAGATCATCTAGCTAACAAATAGTGGATTTAGTATTGAAAATTAGTTATCCCATTTGAGTCTTTTTTAAGTAATAATACAAAACCTTAATAATACAAAATTTCATTAACACTTTAATTTAAATGATTATATACTAAGGTAAAGTCACACTTCTGATGTGCAGTAACATATGTCTAAAAGCTTCATTTTTTTCTAATGGAAAAATAAGAACACAGAATAAAGGTACACAGCAACTGTATGAGGAATTTACTGGGCTGTACAGAAGCCAATCACAGGCATGCTTGCGGAATAGTCAGCATAGCTTATAGTTTTGAAAGCCTTAGAAGTTTATAAGTGAAAAATGTGAAACAGAAAAAAAAAAAATCAGGATTTTTGATCCTTGAATAAGAAGGCAAGTTGAGAGACAAGGAAACAACGGGAAGAAAAAGACCCACAGGTTACATGGACCACTGCTGTCAGTAACAGAGGAGAGCAGCAAGGAAGACCTTAATTGTAAGAAAAGAGACTCAGGTTAAATGAGGCATATGTATTAATTTAATAAAATTAGAACATTTAAAATCACATTAACTATTAATTGATAAGAGTCTAGGCTTTTTAAGAAAAGTA
>NW_012147841.1:2888516-2890310 GCF_000956105.1 Propithecus coquereli
CTTGATTGTGTATGCACTTATTGTAGCATATGTTTCTAAAAATTCATTTTACAGGTTGAGTATCCCTTATCCAAAAATTTTGGAAACAGAAGTGTTTTGAATTTTGGATTATTTTCCCTGATTTTGTGATACCTGCATTGTACTTACCAGTTAAGCATCCCTAATCTGAAAATCCAAAATCTGAAATGCTCCAATGAGCATTTTCTTAGCGTGTATTGTCAGGGCTCAGAAATTTCATATTTTGGAACATAACACCAGTTCAAAGATAAAATTATTATGGATTTCAAGACAGAGACAGCAAAACTTTAAACAATGCTGGGGAAAGGAGGGGAAGGGAATGGATCCTTCAGAGAACAGGTCACGGTACTATCCAGCACAGTCACATGTGCAGGAAGCTGGCTGTGAAAGAGGGAAACAGAAAGAGGAAGAAGAGTTTGGGACAATACATTAATGTAATTGCATTTTCAGGAAACATTCAGATTGGTGTTTTTATTTAAAATAGTCATAATAAAGTTACACATTTATAGTAATGATACTACCATCGCTCAAAATAATCCTCAGAGTTTCCTTCAAAGGCAATTGATGAGACAAATAGGAAGTCTATTCTTAACGGAATATATTGTTTTGGGGTTTTTCTGGTTTTCTTCTTTCTTTATTACCAAGTGATAATGGTTCAATGAACTAATTATTAATAAAAATATGGTGTATATGTACCGTGGAATACTACTCAGCCACGAAGAAAGATGACTTAATGCCTTTTGCAACAATCTGGATGGAACTGGAGACCATTATCCTAAGTGAAGTATCTAAAGAATGGAAAAACAAATACCATTGCGTATTCACTATTAAATTGGAACTAACTGATGAGCACACCTGTGCACAAAGGGAAGTAAAACTCAACGGAAAGCAAGCAAGGGGCAAAAGGGAGAATGGTATGGGGAAAAAAACTTACCTAATGGGTACAATGAATAATACCTGGGTAATGGGCACACTTATAACTGTGACTCAAGCATTATAAAAGTGATCCATATAACCAAAAGATTTACCCCTGTAATATTTTGAAATAAAAAAAATTATCTTAGGATAACTCTCACCTTGAAAAGATGAATACAACCAAAAGAATAGACCAGAGACAAAATTCGTCCAAAACCAAAGATTCTTGAGGGAAGGGAAGAGAAGCAGTAGGGATAAATAGAAAGAAAGGATGAAGGAAAACAGCATCTGCCATTACTCTTTACTGCCCTCCATAGTGATTTGCTCCACTTAATCACTTATGACTTGAAATGTTATTGGAACTGATTTTTGAATAACTAAAAATGATTGGATAATTAAGAAATTGGATCAGAAATATTAACAAAATCAGGTACTCACCAGGAAAGATATTTAACAGAGCAGAGTTGGGAATATTTATTGCAAAAATAAAATTCTCCCATGTTTCAACTTCAACGAGTTCACATACACATTCACACATACAAATTATATACAAAAATATTTATTTTCTTGCTTTTATGTCTTTGTGTATGCTGTTTTGTTACCTGGAAGACTCTTTCCATCTACTCCCTAAATTCCCAGCCATCCTTAAAACCCAACTCAAATTCTGTCTTATTCTGCAAAGTCTTTCCTATTTAGGTCTTTCCTATTTTTTCTCATGAAATTTTGCAGACATCCATTATCAATTACTTGTTTACATTTTTCTCCCTAAATAGTTAACTTCCTAATCAGAAGATGCATCATTCATCCTTGTGTCCCTAGTACAGGACCTGGCATATAGTAGGCATTTAAATAATAAAAATC
>NW_012147841.1:2890870-2892864 GCF_000956105.1 Propithecus coquereli
GTCTAGCTTCTAAAACTAAAGTATTTTCAATTCCACAATAATAATGAATTATAAGTTTATCTTCACAGCTGCAAAATAGAGACAAGATAAGATCAGACATTATTCTACCTACCCAGGGACATCTACGGAATTGGTGCTTCCTTCACTCCCTTTTCCTCTTCTATCATTTACCTTATCTGACATAAAATGTAGATTTTCCTGGGTCTCATAAGATTGTAACCATTTTTTCTCACTATACACACCCCTGCCTTTTTTTCTTTCCGTATGCCTTTAAATGCTAAACTTCCAAGTTCTCCTTTGGAAAAACAGCCACAGCTTTGTCTGTGGTTTATGTCTTTCCTAGGTGTTTCCTCAGCTTTAGCTTAATAAACCTCCATTGACTGAGATCTTTGTCTCAGTCACTTATTTGGGTTGGTATATCTTACTGCAGTATATCTTGATCATGTGGCTTCCCCTCTCAGTATATTATTTTTTCATCTCTAAAATAGAAGTGATAAAAATGAATATTCATGACTATTAGGAAGATTAAATGTTATAATCATTAATTTATTTGGACAATACTTGAGAGGCATAGAATAAATATTATTTCCTTCTCCACACACCACTCCATCTTTTTAAAATATCACCTTTCTTATATTACAGTCATCCTCATATGTGATGCACATAAATGAGAAAATAATGAAAAACGTCTAGCATTGTATTTGGCATACAGTAGATTCTTAATACTTGGAATTTACTACCTCCCTCTTGTCCTTCTTGCTGATTAGTATAGAACTTTCTTTTATTTTGCAGTAATAACTAAAGCTGAGAAGATGAGGAATGGGAGTGCCAGGGGGAAGATAAAGGAATAAAAGACATGAAAATTGGAAAGAAAAAGTAGTCCATCAATTGCCACTCAATTGTTATAAAATGTATGTTAAGCACTCTTCTAGGTGCTCTGCATAGATTGTCTTTTAATATTCAAGACAACCACGCCAAGTCAATCAGATCTGGGCTCAAATTGTTGCTCTACAACTTGAAAATTGTGTAATTATGGGAAAGTAATCTTTGGATCTCTGTTTTTCATCACTAGAATGATAACTCACCAATTTTCAATGTTGTCTTGAGACTTAGATCCTCACACATGTATAAAGTGCCTACCTCATAGCATAACAACAGTGTACAGTGGTTATTGCAGTTTTTTAACTCACACACTATCATACACATGATCAGTTGGGAAGCCGACATCTACTGTCTATGCATTTTGGGTTCTTCTTGCCACCCTTATGTTAGACAAAATTCTAAAGATATTCCCCCAAGGTTCCCAATACCTAGTTAATCAATCAAATATTAACCTAGTTACTGAAGCATACTTTGCAAGTATAATTAAGGTTAATATAAGGAAATTATCATGGATTATCCAGATGAGCCTTATATCATCACTTGAGCCCTTTAAAGCTGAGAAATTTCTCCATCAGGAATCAAGAAAGAAATGTAACAGAAGAGAAAAGCAGAGGAGAGATGAGGCAGAAGGAGAGATAGAAGCATAAAAATAGCTTGAAGCTCCATTGCTGGTGTTAAAGATGGAAGAAAGAGGCCATGAACCATGGAATGTAGGCAGCATCTAGAAGCTGACAACTCTTAAACAACAACTGATCAAGAAATGGGGACCTCAGTCCTGTAAGTCCATGGAATTATACTTCCAATCATCCAAGTGAGCTTGAAAGCAGATTCATTCCTAGAGCCTCCAGAAAAGAATGCACCTTGCCAACACCATGAATTTGGCCTTGTAAAACCTGGATCAGAGACCCAGCTGAGCCACACTTCCCCCGGACTTCTGACTAACAACTGTGAGACAACAAATGGGTGTTGTGTGAAGCTGATAAATTGTGGTATCAATTTGTGATAAAAGCAAAAGAGCACACCCACTATGGAGAAGATTCAAAAGATTATTGAAAACAAGAAGCATTTGAATCCACTAACAATGCAGGAGTAATCTTTGTCTAATTCTTACT
>NW_012147841.1:2893024-2902417 GCF_000956105.1 Propithecus coquereli
AAAAAAAAAATCCCTTAATAGGTCCATTGTTACATTTAATTTTTAATATGATTTGTTATCCCAGTAGATAAATTTTATAACACCCTCAGATTTTCAAGAAACAGAAGGGAATTTTTACAGCTATATTTGATGGACACTTTCAGTCACATTATTAGGAAGCAGACTTTGGTATCTGCAAACAACAGGCACAGCAATTCCTATGTATTCTGAACAGGAAAAATTAACACAAATGTTCCTGACAGCTGAGACTAAGCTATTAAAAACTGTGGGAATGCTCTCAGCAGAGACACTACTGAAATAGAGTGCAATCTTTAACTGAAGAATGACAACTTGTAAGAAAGCTCTGTTTCCCACCCCCCTCCAGCAGCCCAATTTTTATTTTATACTGTATATAGCAATTGTTCTACCATTGATCTTCCTGTTAAGTATTGATTTTAAATAAATACTCTGTTAGGTTTGTTGACAGTTTGCCACCTTTGTTTACAAAAAAATTCTTTCAGTGATGCTTTTATTCACCAGCCTACCCCCCCAAAAATAAGCCTTTTTATTATAACCTCTAAATTATCAAAATGTTCAGGCCAGGAAACTGGAAGTGCCATGTCTCTGATCTAAACTGACATTCCTGGAGGCAGTTCTGACATAGGGAGTGGAGTGTGTCTAGCTCTCATTCATTCATTCAATTCAACAGATAATTACTGAGCAACTACTGTATTTTAGAAACCATGTTAGATGCTGGGAACACAAGGGTGACCACAAGAGAAATAGTTCTTTCACTCCAGAGGGGAAGATATTAATGAGACAATTGTAATGAGAGCAATAGAGAGGTATATGAAGTCAAGACAGAATCCATAGGTAATAAACATTAAGTCTACTAAAGAGAGAATCAAAACAAATGTTAATTCAGAAGAGCTAGATGAAGAGGAAAAAACCTGGCAAAAGGCAAAGCCCCTGACAGCAGGTGTTGCAAGAAGCTCAGGTAGGAAATTCTGGTGAGATTCCCAGAGGTCCCAGAATTTCAACTCAAGGACATGTTAAAAAGTGTTTTAGACCTCTGCACTGGGAGAAGAGGGAGCTATTAGGGGCATTAAGAATGTGTATGTGCATATCAATACAGCCTGAAAGAGAACACTGGAAATGGCCAAATGAAGAGGTTATTCCAAAGTCAATTCATCTCTCTTCTCTTTTCAAAAGAAATATTGGGTGATACCAGAGAGGACACTTTCCTTACCTACCATACCCAATGGGGCCACTGTAAACAGGCATTGAAAAACTCTTTATCCCCAAATACTTCCTCTACTGCCTCTCCTTCAGAAAGCATATGCTCTGTATCCCTAATCATAAAGCAAATGCTCCAAAAAGAAGTGTCCAAACCATCTTAGCTTATACTAGCAGGGTTCAGTTGATAGTAATTTGAGAATATGGCACAATAGTTTAGGAAAACAGAAGCTGAGGCAATGAGATGTTAAGTTGAAAGACAAGAAGGAGCTATTCCTAACCTCCTTTATAGTTCTACCTAGGCTGATCACAGCAGCAGTGAAGGACAGAATGTGTGAGATTCATGTTCACTAGCTGTGAAGAAAAGACCTTGCATCAGAAACCAGCCACCACCTCCCCTCATGGTGGAGTTCAGTGGAGTAGGTGTAACAACTAATCGAGGCATCCAATTGCAGTATTTCTGAGCCCACCAAAGAAGGAGACTTTATTCTGGACTGAGGCTGTGGGGGGAAGGGATGGGGACCGTTTGCAACTAGACATAGAACAAATTTCCTGTAGCAAAGGATGCCAACCTGAGCATAATTAAAGAAATCTCCAAAATAACCCTTGGTTCAGTGGTTTGCTAAGAGTACTTACAGAACTCAGAAAGCCACTATACTCACAGTTACAGTTTGTTACAGTGAAAGGATACAGATTAAAATCAGCAAAGGAAGGAGGCACATAGAGCACGGTCCAGAAGAGACCAAGTGTGGAGTTTCCAGTTAGTTATCCTTTCCCCATGGAATCATGCAGTTAGTGCTCACTTCTTTCAGCAGTGTTGTGTGGCATCATGCAAGGAGTATTTGCAAATACTCTGTTAGGGAGTAACAGGGAGAAATTCACCCAAGCCTTGGTGTTGAGGGGTTTATTGGGGCTTGGCCACATGAACATGTCTGATCACCTACCTGGCTGACCTGTCTCAAGTATCAAGCTGATACCGCGTGGCCCAAGTCCCCTACCGTAAACCACATTGCTAGCGTAGAGTATCTGGCATGCTCTAACACCCCTTAATAAACAAAGCACTTTTACCAGGCAGGACATTCCAAGGGCTTAGAGGTTATCTCCCAGAAGCTAGTCAAAGGCAAAACCATTCTCTGAGCAAGATTAATTTCTCACTGCACACTGAGCAAGTGAATTCATCAGATTCACAAAAACTATATAATCCTTTCTTTTTGGTATGCTAATAGTTAAATTTCATCTTGCTTATAGCATTAAGCAACTTAATGAGTCTTCAAGTTTTAAGCATTTTAAAGGACATTCTGTTACTTTTAATCTCAATTATAATGTAATTAGTACAAAAAACATTTTATTCCAAATTTGTTTTAAGAGTCTCAAATGACTTTCCAAAGAGTTTCATATATTCATAGGACTGAGATCTTGTCATAAACTTCATGGACTTTATCCTGGTAAGATCTTAGTAAGCCCAATCACATTCTCTAAGTGACCAATGCCTTCAAATTCTTTGTGGTAAGCCATCAGATCAAAGGAAAAGCTGGAAAGAACATCTAACATTTGGAATACTGAAGCCTCTGTAGGATGCCTTGTTGAAGTGGAGCTACTGCAGAGAGAACCATAAATATGTCTTCCAAAATCATAACCTTGATGATCATGCAGAGCACAGAAACAGCAGCCTCAGCCCAACTTTACATATATCAAAATCAGGTAAGAGTATTTGTGTTATCAGTTAGCCCCAGAGGATAAAATAGAGCTATAAACAGCAGGCTCAGTACATATCCAAATAATTAAGCTCTTCAAGGAACTTAAAAAATGACTAGTGACTATATTTTTAAACCAAATCAAAGAGAGCCCTCAAGTTTAGGAAAAACTGTTGCTTAAATGCCTGTCTTCTCAGCCACCACCCCCATACATATGCTGAACACATTATATCATCAACAGAGGATTTTAAAATATAAAAAGCAACATTGATTTTGTATAATGTACATCAAGAAGTCCAAATTAAAAACGGTACTCTTCTAAAAAAGGGCATGTCATTTTAAAGACATTTATTTTTTTAGGGAAAAAAAGGACAAGAGCTGTACATATGATTTCCCAAAAATGGAAAATATAAAAAAAGTGAAAGCATTATGACTTGGATATTAAAACTCAATAACTCTAATATCTTCTAGGATATTGGAACAAACCACTAGTCAATTTTAAGTCTCCAAAAGATCATTATGGTTTGGATAATAACTGAAGTCATAATTGGTTAAGTTTTCAAAAAAAAAAAAAAGTAAGTCCCTTTAACATTTTTTGTGGAAGAATATCATGACCAGATTAACCTCATTATCCTTCACGAGATAACTTGCAGATGAGAAGTGACAGAACTAATATATCTTGCCTCAACCAGATTTTTTTTTTTTTACTACTGCCCATATAATCGTCCAATAACAATCTGGGAAACACAATTTAGCTCATAAAGCTGATGGGTTGGGATAGAGTGGTGGGGAGAATTAATCCAAAGGCAGTTTTCTACAGGTCACTGTGGACTTGAAATGGGGATTTTGATTTGTTTCTGCCGGAGTTGGACCTAGTTTTGGTATCGGGTATTTTCATCTTAATTTGGAAAAAAGACATTTCCTGTGGTAATTGTGCCCTTGAGGTAAACAGTATCAGTTGCTTGTTCAACATCATGTCTCCCCTTCTTCCCAGGTTCTTTTAGGATGGTACTGTGCCCACCTTTACAACTTCCCTCATAACTGGGGGAGGCCACTTAACCCAGTCCTCCTGGCCAAACAGATGTAAGGGGTGGTCTGCAAACCTCACCAGAACATTTTTTGCATTCTTGGTAAAAATGAGCAATGCACCTGATACCACGCCTCTGTACGAATTCTTCCTGCTTTGAACACTACAATGATTCCTGGTGTTGCAGCAGCCATCTTGTGAGTATAAGCCGACAAGAATGAAGATGAAAATAGAAAACGGTAAAGCAGAGAAAGATAAAGGTCATGTCTTATATGTCATTTGTATCAGTAAGGATATTTATCAGCTGGATATGCTGCTGTAACCAACAACCTCAAAACCCCAGAGGCCAGTGAAGACTGTGTTCCATCAGGCTGTCATGTGATAGATATGTTACCAGTCACCATGGCAGGGAAGAGGGAATTTGGCAGAAACACTAACTCTTAAAGGCTTCTGTCCAGAAAGAGCACAGGCAGCATCTGCCCACATTCCATTGGCCACAGCAAGTCACACAGCTACACCTAACTTCAAGGGCGAAAGAAGCGTAATTCCAACATGTAGAATTCTACCATTTGACCATTCTTTCAAGAAGGTAGCAAACCAAAATGTTCATTAACAGCTTTGATGAACAGTTAAATTTTTTTCTTATACGAGGAAAAATAAACTCCTGTTTGTTTAAGCCACATTGAGCTGAATTTTCTATCACATGTAACCAAAATCATTTTTAGCCAACAAAGTCCTTGAATTATTGTAAATTAGCAAAGTTGCATAAATAAAATTACATAGAAAAATGTGATTATAATTCCACTCAGCAATATTCTGGATCTTTAAAAATTTTATAATTGGTCTTCCAAATGCTATCTCCTTGAGGATAACGGATTCAGTGCAAGATTCCCAAATCAATGACTTTCTTTAACCCTACATTTGAAATCAAAACTGAAATCAAAGGAGCTTGGACTCTAGCTCTATACTTCCGCAAAAACACCTTCCAAATCAACTATCATAGATGATCAGCAACAGATAATTCATTTAATCATTATAATTAGAAAAGTCTGTTATTATGTCATTCTCTTCCAAGACATATTTTCTCTACTTAGAATAATGCTACTAATTTTGAGAGTATAAAATGTGTCCAAAATTGTCCTAAGCATTTTATATACAATTATGTTGCTTAAACCTCTCAAATATCCTATGGAGTAGACACTGTTATCACATTAAATACATGAAGAAATTGAAGATTAAGATTGTGTTTTACTGAGGGTCAATGAGCTAATGAATGGCCCATTTCTGATTGAATCTCAAATCAAACTATAAACCTCAAGCTCCTAACAGCCAGAGTGTCCTATTCCTCTACATTCTGGAGGCATTTTCAAAGTTACCAATGCTTTTTTAAGTGTTAAATTTTCCTTTCACTGTCTCAAACTCATGTTTTAATTCACCCTCTAAGTTCTTCTTTTCTGCTTCCAATGTCTGCACTCTTAAACCTACACTCTACTGTCTCTCTTGTACTTCCTGAAATAAAATTAACTTCACAGTGAAAAACATCTAAGCTAGTCACCAGAAGAGGAGGGAAGGATCTGGAAGATAGAGTAAGTCACTAGATGAATATAAGCTAACAATATAGAAATTTCATCTTAAGGCTCAGGTATGAACTATTATAAGATATTCAGGCAAAGAATAACAGTTAAGAAAAACCACCACCTGGTGTCTGCTCTGTGGTCCTTTTATTCTAGTACTATTTATGGAAAAACTCTTATGGACATGTATTTGTTTATCTATCCTATAGCATTTATCCATTATTGATTATGTTTCTAATAGTTATAATAGGTGAGGTATAGGATCTACAAAAATACAAAGACGTGGTGCCCTACCCTGGAGAAAATTACATCCTGAGAGGAAAAAACATTCAAATGGTAATGCATATTATGAAAGCAGCATCTTCAGTGGCACTTGGAGGAGGATGGGAGACACTCAGGTCTCAGGGAAATCCATATAGCAGCCAGAGAGATTTTTATAAAAAGCAAATCAGATCATATTCCTCCCCATCTTAAATCTCTTCAATGATGTCCCAATTAAATTTTACTAAAATCAAAACTACTTACCTTGTCCTAAAGTGACCTACAAATTCTGGCCGTACCTATGTTTTTTCCTCTCCTCCACTCTCTCTTCTATTCACTATATTTTGGCTGTACAATCTTCTCCCTGCCTCTAAAACACACAAAGCTTATTTGCAGATCTGGATTCTTGCACTTTTATTTTCTTCACCTGCAGCACAATTTCCCCAGATTCCTGCATGGCTTTCACTTTCACCCTTAGACTGCAGATCAAATGTCATTTCCAGGGAGAGGTCTTCACTCAGTCCTTCCTCTACTCTATCTTATGGCTTGTTTTTATTATCTTCATCTCACTTACCACCAATTGAACTTACCATCAATTTATTTATGTGTTTGTTATCTGCCTCTCCCAATTCACATGCAACCTCCTCGAGGCTTGGAACTTTCTCTACAACCCAATGTCTAAAATGGTGCTTGATACATAATTTCATTCATCAAACATTTATTGAATAAATGAATTAATAATCTAGCTAATAGCATGTATAAATTTGGTCTGAGCATGGAAATAACTAAATATCAGACCTCACAGAAATTCAAGTCACATAGTATAAGGAACATTTTTATGTCATATGATTTTGACAACTCTCGCATACTACTTCAGATCCTAATGGCCACACTTCTAACTCCAGCCACTGCTATGGAAACCATTTTGAGGCATGCTTTGGCCAGCTTTGGGCAGCACTCTTACAGGGTGTTGTTTTGTCCCAGGCCACTTAATTTGTATATTTTGTCCTTCTCTGGCACTGTGCTGGAGACAACCATAGGATCACACTTGGTAATCATAGATGCACAACCCAGAAGGGGACAGTTGAAACCTATGAGGCTACCCTTCACCAGTAGGGAAAAAGAATTAAAGGTTAAATGCTTCCCTCTTTAATCTCCATCAGAGAGTCCTTCAATATCTAAGATTCCTCAAAAGGTCCACACTCCCTGGATCACTTCCCAAACAAACCACGTGCATGAAGATCTTTGTGTTAGGCTCTGCTTGCCAGTGAATGTATGGTAAAACACTATGCTTAGGAGTTTAAATTTTCTTCCTATAAACAACTTGTAATCCTTGAAGAATTTTGAGCAGGAAAGTGACACTTTTGCAAGTAAGAAAAGTCATTTTGATGTTAATGTGAAGAATGAATTACAGAAGTAGAGGCCACTGTTATGAAAGCCAGTCATAAGATAAATCCAGTAAGTTAGGTAAGAAGGAGCAATTCATTTCCAGCAATGAAAATGGAAATGAAAAAAGAGAGAGAGTTGAAAGAGAGATTAGGGATTGTGAATTGAATGGGAAATTTTTTGTAAGCACTGTGAAGTAGGAGAGGTAAGCATTAATTATCACATGACCAGTAGGTACTAGAATGGCTATGGGAATAATATTACCTGGTTTTTGTTTGTTTGTTTTGCCAGAGTACAGCAGCACACTGAGTATACTACCCCTCAAAGAATAATGACACCATGACGTTCAACCTGATTCCCAAGAAATTTCATAAAATTAGCACATATTTTTATGGGATACTTTAAACATAGACCTCAAAAAGATGAACTGGGGTATCTAGAAACCCTTTCAGACTTGGGACTCCATGATAAGACTATGATCTTAGCAATTCTTAAAGCATTTTCCCTGTAAAGTAAGTTTTTAGTTTGTTTACTTTTTTAGTGTCAGATATTATATGAAGACTGTAATTTCCAACTTTATTTCACTTTTGGAGGAACTGGAGAGTAATACCGTATCATGTTCCAAACGTAACACTATATACGTGGCTGACATATGAAAGTCAGGGTTGCAAGTCAAAGTTCCTGACTTTCAAACGTACTAATCAGTAAGGATAAATGTACAAAGTGAGTCCATTTTAATGGCTGTTTAGGTCACTGGACAAGAGAAGAAGAAAGATGACAAAAGAACACAGGCTCACAAGTAACTGCTGCTCATTAAATCTGACTAAGATCAACAAGTGATGTCATTTTCCATTCATTCACACCAAGCAAGGGTAGATTTGAAATAAACGAAAGCTTCTTCTGCTTAATGTAACATAAAAAAATATATTAAATGGAATTTTTAATGTGAACGAATGCTGACTATTTCTTGTTAATGATTTCATTCCATTTTAGTAGTAACAGCCAAACCTCAAAATAATATTGAAAAGTCTGACAGGAAAACTCAATTATAAAATGTGGAAAAATATAGAAAATTTCTTAGTGATGGATATGGTGCAATGTTAGCTGACCTTTACATTCTTGATTATATTGAATTAATAGCCTCGGTGCTGATGGTAATTACTTAAAATGGCATAGTGAAAAGGCCATTGTGTTACATAAAATCTCCATGGAAATAGAAACCCACTAGTTTATCTTTTTTTAATGCTGTAAGGGCATTAATTTGTCACTGCAAACACATTTCCATTCAATTAACCCTGACTTTGTCTGGATAAGTCCCTATCCCAAGATGCTTATTTTTCTGTTACCAACAGAAGTCCTTCTGCTGAGTTCCTGACTTTAATTCTTATGGAAGAAATAATAACCAATCCTGACCCACACACCACAACCAAATATGAGCCAGTGTTCTTTATATTTGTACCAGAGGTCTGGAAACTACTACCTTGGGCCAAGTCTACAATCTGTTCTTATAAATAAAGTTTTATTGGAAGATAGTCATGCCCATTGTTTTTGTATTGTCTATGATTGTTTTCACACTACCATGGCAGAATTGAGTAGTTGTGATGGATAGTATATGGCCCACTAAATCTAAAATATTTATCTTCTGGACCTTTACAGAAAAGATTTGACTACCCCTAATCTTCACTAATCACTTGATATCAACATTGATTCCCCACACTTGTTATCATCAAAGTAGATACCAAGATGGTAGCAAGATTTTTTGACAGTGTAAAAAATGCTCTTCTCTTTAATCCTAAGGCTCTTTTCAAATCTCCAGATTTAAACATGAACAAGAGGTATCCATCCTTAAAAAGGGAGCATTCAGCACCTCCAAGATCCAAAGCATCATTGCAGCATCTTTATACCCCAAATATTCTCATTTTTTCCTTCTTACTTTATCTACTTTTATGCTCATCCTTCCACCAGCAATACCATTAATGGTAGGGCATAGTGTGAAAAAAGAAGCAATTTATCAGACTATGGATTTTAAAACACATAACTTCTCATGTAAAAATTAAACAATTCAAAGGAAACACGGTTCCATTAAATCAATTTTACCTCCTATACGGAAAAAAATACAACCAAATTACCATGTAAATAATTGTCAGTAGTTGAAGGGTGATAAGGACTTCTAGAGAACAAATTTTAGAATCAACCTATGCAAGAAATTGTGGATCCCTGTGAAGTTTCCTGGGAA
>NW_012147841.1:2909969-2913191 GCF_000956105.1 Propithecus coquereli
AAGAAAATCATCATTGTAATTAAGCACAAAGCGCAAAGTCTAAAAGCTAAATGATTTTAAATTGAATGCATCTTCATTGGTTTCAAATGACTGACATTAAATAAATAACACTACTCCTACGGCACAAAGAGTACATTTTTAAATTATTGTTTCTGATATACATCAAAATGAAGTCACATCCTAAGAAATCATATCCTAAGAAACATTTCTGATATATAAACAAGGATCATGAAAAATGGGATAAAATAAGTATAGGAAATGTAATTTACAGTATCCAAACCAATAATGACTTTCACTTGAAATGAATGTATCACCATTTTTCAAAAAAAAATTAAATGTTTCAATTAGAAAATTTTATTAATGTAACAAAATACCAAGAAATAATCAAAATCTTTATAATACTGGTACAGATCTTATTGTCTATATGGCAAACTAACAGTACACTTTTACAAGTCAAGCAAACAAAGGATATATTTTGTTCAAACATGGTTAAAACACTGATACCTAGAGTGTTAACTAGATGCCCACAGAAGACCTTAGCCAAACAGAGTGACTCATTCCCTGTGTATTCCGGGAACCAAGGTTTTGTCATTCAGTATCACCATTTGAAAAGCAGGCAATTATCTTATAGGGAAACACAGATATTCAAAAATCAGATTTAAAAAATCCAAGGATTAATTAGCAATATTCCTAAGTACTGACAACTGTGGAGCACAGAAGAAATGGCAGCAAACACTCTCTGGGGAAAATAGGGATGCAAAGGAACAGAAAGAACTGAAATAATAACAATATACAAAAGAATCTAAAACCAAGAAACCACTCAATCAGCATTGATGCTGAAGGTCACATGGAACAAAGAATGCAGTTAACCCTCATACAAGACTATTCTTTGCACTTTCCATTTCCCACTAAATGAGCTATTTAACAAATACTTTAAATTGATAAATGCTATTCGAAAGCCTCTCAATATTAAAAGTTAAATTTTGGCATTTTATTGTAAATTGATAAATTATATTTGTACATATTTATGGAGTACAAAATGATGCTAGGATTTATGAATACAGCGTGGAATAATTTTGAATTTAGGAAAATCTAGCAGTATTTTCAATATCTTCATTCACCTAATCTGATGCTCGGCTCAACAAATACATATAAAGAATCTACTACATAAAATGCAATGCAGAAGACATTAGGGAAATAAAGTGAAATCACACACAAGTTCTACCATCAAGAAATTCCGTATTTAGTGGACAGGAAATCTGATCTGATAATTACAATACTGTTTGATGTATACTTCTCTGAGCATAAAGTGCAAACATAGTATAAAAACAGAAGTGCTTGGGTCTGTAGGGGATGAAGAGGGTGAGGGAATGGAGGGGATTGTGAGAATTCCAAGGAAGGCTTCATGGGTGGTATTATACATGAGAAGGATTTTGTACAAAGACTAGCAATACACCAGAAAGATAAAAGGAAGCACAGCATTTCAGACAGAGGGGCAAGAATTCACTCTTGCCAACTTGCCAACAGGGAAGTGCTGCCTTCAGAGAGCTGGAGGTAGTTAAAGCTGACCAGACCACAGGTACAAAAGAAATCACAAGACAAGGTGGTGGAGTCACAGTCAGGGACCAGATCACAAAGAGCGTGATACGCTCTGTGCACTACGTAATTCTGTTCACAAAGGGGGAACTAATGAAGTGGTTCGCAGAGGGAAGTGGTGCGATCTGAATTTGGTATAGGTTGAGGGTTGTAAAAGGGTTGCCAGGAAGCCCAGTTCACAGCTATGGAAATAGTTGAGACAAGATACTGTGAGAGATCAAGCTAAGGCAGAGACCAGGGCAATAGAAGAGACAGAGACAGATTCAGGAAATAAACGTATCCAGACCAAGTAATGAATTGAAGGAGGCAGAGGGGAGAATGAAGATAAAGCTTAGGTATGGGTTTTGGTGGATGACTTAATCAGTGCCAGTTGCTGTAGAGAGATATTTTCCATTAATTAATTCAAGAGATGAGGCAGTTGAGGCATTGGGAAGTGAACTAATTTGCCCTAGGATACCAAGCTTAGTAAATGCAGAGCTGGGATTCTAACCAGGCTACCTGACTCCTGAGCCCAAGCTCTGTCTAAACTATATGCTATAGCTTTCATTTTATTATTTTGGCTACAATCATTATTTAGAAATGGGCAACTGTACTTTTTGGGGGACCAGCAGCCAATTTTCTTTAATTAAACGAGGGTAAGCCTGCTGGAGGGACATAGCCCTCTCTGCAGAGGGTATTCATACTCCCACCTTAATAATCTTACTAGTAGAAAGCCTACCAGGAGAAACTGCTGCACTTTGGTACAAAAATAAGCCATTAACTCTCATTTCAACAAACTCTCAAAACTGCATGGCAATGTTGTATTAATCTCTTTAGTGAGTTTCCAAAATTGACAAAAGTTATTTCAAATCTCTTCTCCTCTTGTGCAACCTCCAAGTGCACCCCACGCCCATGGTCTGGAAGATGAGGCACCAACTTCAAGCCATCTGATGGGATCTTTTTATCTCCTTGATTCAAAACTTTGAGACCTGCGTACATAGAATCCACACACATGCTATTCCCCTTCCCTCCTAAAATAAGTGAATACCTATTCCTCTTTCTTTCTAAGCCCTGTCCCTGTATTAGTATTCTGGATCCCACTCCACTCATTTATTCAGAAAATCTGCATTTTGATTATGCCTTTTCTATATTATATTCTTAAGCATGCTCAAGTTTCAATAATCTTCTCTCTAGCCTCATAGCCACTCAACTACCATTTTTTTCCTTTCCACCCTTTAGAGCCAGACCTCTTGAAAGCATCTCCTGTATTTTTTTTCTCCATCTCTAACCCACCATTCACTCCTCAGTCCAAGATCGCACCAGTAACCTTCCATAAACACAGCTTTTACTAAAGTTATCTACAATCTACAAGTGGCTAAGTCAAGTTCTGTCTTACTTGATATTTTAGCAGAATGTCACATACCCTACTTCTGAAAAACAAATTTCATTCTCCAGCAGCTAGCTGTCCTTGACTTCCACGTCCATATATTCAACTGCTTACTTGGTATACCTGCTGATGTGTCAAGGACACATCAAACTGAACTCACGTGTCATCTAAACCCATCTCATTGAAATGTTGCTTATTTCAGTGAATGGCTCAATGCAAGTTGTTAATCCATGAGTCTCTCTTCAAGCCTTCCACTCCCT
>NW_012147841.1:2916511-2917345 GCF_000956105.1 Propithecus coquereli
TGGATGGTAAGAAAAAAAAACAGTCAGTTGGATGATGCTTAGAGAGGGTAAATATGTAAGGGTAGAGAAGGAAATTAGATTAGAATTATAGGTTAAACCTAGGTTGAGAATAATTTTATATACCCTATTCAGTTCAGGGGCATAATATTTGTTTCAAATCCATTATGATGCATTCAGCTGAGAAAGAAAGAAACTCAAAATGGCTTAACTAAATATTTATCTCATATAGTAAGAAAGATGGAGATAGGCTTCTTTCAGGATAGTCTATTTCAGGGTTCGTCAACACTATTAAAGACCCAGTTTCTTTCCTTCTTTCAACTTGGCCACTCTTTACATATTGGCTTTGGCCTTGAAACTAGTCTCCTCATAGTTGCAAGGTGACAGCAGCAGCTCCAAATACCACATCTTCATACAGCATAGCCAAAAGGCAAAAAGAGAGAATATCTCTTCCTTTCGTTCCTTTGTAGACAGAGAGAAAATTTTTTTTCCGGAAGTCCTCCACAGATATTCCTACATGTCTCATGACCAATAATTGTGTTATGTGATTATTATTCCTAAGCCAACTAATAGCCAAGGAGCATAGAATTAACACAATTATTTTGAACTAATCAAAATGTACCCAATTCATATTGAATTATACTGCCTCCAAATACCAAATTAAAATCTAAGTTTTGCAAGGTAGCAAGGAAGAAAAAGAAGAAAGATCATCAGGTAGTAAAAAGATAGCATGTGCCAGAAAATCTTAGCCTGCAAGAAGAGAAAGAGAAACAGTAACCAGTCAGACTCTCATTTAAAAACAAAGGTTGTGGTGAAAGATGTTGCTAATGGGGGAAG
>NW_012147841.1:2917395-2919865 GCF_000956105.1 Propithecus coquereli
TTTTCCTTTCCACCCTTTAGAGCCAGACCTCTTGAAAGCATCTCCTGTATTTTTTTTCTCCATCTCTAACCCACCATTCACTCCTCAGTCCAAGATCGCACCAGTAACCTTCCATAAACACAGCTTTTACTAAAGTTATCTACAATCTACAAGTGGCTAAGTCAAGTTCTGTCTTACTTGATATTTTAGCAGAATGTCACATACCCTACTTCTGAAAAACAAATTTCATTCTCCAGCAGCTAGCTGTCCTTGACTTCCACGTCCATATATTCAACTGCTTACTTGGTATACCTGCTGATGTGTCAAGGACACATCAAACTGAACTCACGTGTCATCTAAACCCATCTCATTGAAATGTTGCTTATTTCAGTGAATGGCTCAATGCAAGTTGTTAATCCATGAGTCTCTCTTCAAGCCTTCCACTCCCTGACTCTTCAGACAATTTCATCATCACTGATATTATGTCCTAAGTATCTGCTTCGTCCGTCCATGAACAGGGTATATGCCACGTATTATGAAACATTTCCAACAGGGGATGGGACATCACCTATGATCAAACACATCAATATTTCTTCAGTAAATTATTGATATCACTCTATGGGATAAATCATAACTATAAGTAGCTTTTCATTTCAAGTTTTGCTGTCATATGATTTCGATTAGGTCAGATTTTTCTTCCAAGTGTATTATAAGCAAAGTTTTCAGTTATCAGAATTGAATTTCAGAATTGTGGCTAAATAATTGTGAATCTATGCCACAACGTATCAAGAAGTAGTTTGTAGAGTGGTTAAGAGCATGGACAATGGAGGTAGACTATATGGATTCAATTCCATCTCAATCACTAACCAGATCTTAGACAAGTTACTTAACCTCTCTGTGCCTTAATTTTCTCATCTGTAAAATGGGGATAACAAGTTACCTACCTCATAGGATTGTAGTGGAGAATAAATAAGCTAATGCATGTAAAGTGTTTAGAAGATGGTATAGTTCAATATTCTTGTACTTATGCAACTATGAAAACTTCTTAGTCATAGTATTGTTGAGTCAAAGAAAATATCATCTAAAATTTGGATAAATAATAGAAATTGTCCTTTCCCAAATTTTCAACAATTAATACTCCCAAAAATTTCATATGAGATTATCCACATCCCAACATCCTCTCCAGTGTTTGGGATACATCAACCAATTTTTGTAAATCTGAAAGGTGAGAAAATTATATCTCATGGCTTTAATGGTTCATTTAATCATGAGAGTTTCCTTAAAAATCCTTTAGCTATAAGAAAATAAAATATCTCATATATTTATTGGTTATTTTAGTGCTGCATTTTCATGTCTTCTGCCCATTTTTAAATGTGACATACCTGAGTTTTTTGATATTTAAAAACTCATATTAAAGAAATAATAGAAACTAGGTTTTTTTTTCTTTCATACACATATGTGAAGGCAAACTTCTGGCTCCTTCCAGGACAGAGAGCTGTACCATATGTATACTATAATGTAATTGATGAATTGACTATAATGTAATTAGTTGATTGGCAGCAAGTGACCAGTTGGTCTCCTTAAGGAAGCATGTCATATTGAGGGCTCAGAATTGGCTTTCAATCTTTCCAAGCTTCTAAGAGCCACCTTAATAGCAAGTTTGTCTCATCCCATATGGTCCTTGCCAAGGATTTATATGCCTTTTCCAGAAAAAGTACCACCAAGTTAATAAATTCATGTTTTTCCTATCTTACATTCCAGCTCCTTTTTAAAGTACCCTAAAAATCCAATTCCAGGCATACTCCCCCAGGTCCTGCAAGTGCATTATAACTAACCCTTACAATGCCTTCAGTGTATAGTCTTTCCCTCATCAGGCTCAGCAGCTGGGATATGCTGGAATTCAACGTTAATCAGCCTGGAATCCAGAAAAGGAGCTAGGAAGAAAACCTGTTATCTTACATGGATGAGGCCTCTGCAGAGTCTTCTAGCAAAAAGGTGGACTACTTTCCAGAGGATCTTCAGAGCCTACCTCCTCAAAAGCATCAACCCAAATGTCCTATCCTATGTTTCAGGATTCCAGGTTTCCAATCCAGAACCCTGAATTTAGCATAAAAAATCTGTTTTAAATAATGAGCATTCAAATGTCTCTGGAGCTCTGTGACTCTATCAAATCTTTATTTTGATGTGCAGCTGTGTCTGCTCTTCTACTAAGGAGATAAGAGACACATCATAAGCTACCAAAGAGATTCCCTGGTTCCCACACACAGCTTTTTTTTTTTATTTCAGCATATTATAGGGGTACAGATGTTTAGGTTACGTATGTTGCCCTTGCCCCCCTCCCCCCGCCAAGTCCGAGTTTCAAGTGAGTCCATCCCTCGGATGGTGCGCATTGCACTCTTTGTGTATGCATATACCCGTCCCCTCCTCCCACCTCTCCCCTCCCCCCTGTCCGACATCCAATAGATGTTATTCTTATATGTGCACTTATGTG
>NW_012147841.1:2923669-2925543 GCF_000956105.1 Propithecus coquereli
AAAATATTAGTGCCTACCACACCCTTCCTGAAGTGAATCCCTATGTCACTAACTTCCCAATTTTGCATTGCTTTCCTATCCAAAAAAGAAGAAAGATCAAATTCAACTTTCTATGCAGTTATCTTTATTCTCCAAGCACCAGGTAAGAGCATTTAGAATGCGGGGAGCACAAAGGTAGAAACGGTGCCTGTTCACTGCTGTGTCCCTAACATCTAGAACAGCAGCAGGGATGTAGTGGATATGGAGTATGTGTTCAAATTAATTAATTTTCTGATTTTAAAATATTTTTTAAATAAGACTCTTCCATCAATCTCCATTCCCTCTGAGTCTAATATAAAACAACTCTTCAAAAGGAAAGAGTAAATCATCAGGACTGGAAGAGACTTAGACTATGTCATAATTCCACGAGCTCATTTCACAGACGAAATTCCTGTTCCCAAAGAAGGCATGCAGACTACACAAAGTCCTTTGGGTACTAAAGTAAAGGCCAGGCCTATAGGCAATTCCAGGCTCTCTAATCCCAGATGAATGATTTTCCATGTTGTCTCATGGGATTTTCCTCTGTAAGTTACCTGATCTACTGAATAAACAATGTCACTTATTGTTTCTAATCATTTATGAATTTAAATAATACTTCAATCATCTTGACCTTTCCTAACTTGTATTTGAACTGTTATATAAATCATTCACTTGCTGCAAACACTGTGGAAGAGCAATTTTATAGCTAAAATGGTTTTGACTTGTACCTGAAAATGCAAATCTCATCCCAGGTTATTAATGTTGAAGATGAAAAATATAATTCAATTCCATCCCCCATGTGTTCAATTTTCTGAGTTGACCCAGAAAAGTTAGAAATTATTAAACTCTAGAGTTCCTCCAGTAGAGGAACTCACACCAAGATAATTTGTCTTCCAAATACAAATATCACTCTATTACTCTCTTAAAAGATTTTCTCTTGCATACAGCATCTTGATTGCAGTAAGAAAAGGCATCCAAAGCCCATTAGTAATTCTGTAACTTCTGAATGTGCAGTTTCTTCCAAATGTAAAATATATCAGTGTGGGAAAGCATTTGTTTTAATGAGAAAATTCCCCAAGAGAAGAAATGTTTCTTAGTAGTACACTGATCATTTAGAATTCCCAGTCACTGGACATAACTTTTGACATTTTATGTACAATTCTGGAGTTTCTTAGAATCATAAAATGAAAAACTATTGAGTGAATGTTATAGTCTTTACATTTTGTTCTCTGCAATTTCTATTCTATCCCAACTTGATCTTAATGCTACTAACTATAGTGATGAAATAAAAAAAATTTTAATTTTCTTATTAATTTGATTGGTAATACTTAATTAGGTTTGAGATGAAGAAGATCAAATGCAAGATGTCTCTCCATTAGAAGAGATAAAAATGTGAGTCTCCCTGTCTTAGGAGGTCTGATCCTGAAGGGTCTTGGAAGTTAGCCACACAATTCTCATTGTAGACATAAGGAAACTGAATCTGATGTTCTGAGACTTGAATTGACTTTCCTTCTGTAGATGACAAAATCTGTAAAGCAGCATTTAATGATCAAAACAAAAACCAACTGTTCCCATCCCTGCATTCTTTATTTGATATAGTTTTAAAGCTTATGAATTTTTATTTCCTTATACCTTCTTTAACAAATTGGACCTCTCTCCACTTAAAGAAGATCTCTGCAAAGATGACAGGAAATATTTAGTTTTGTTTCATCAAATCATGATAGCCAGATACATTTCTTAACAATCTACATAAAACACAGAGCTGTAGTGTTTGCTTTTAAAATTAACTGTGAACAGTTCTGACACATAAAGAGGTGCTCATTGTGCTATTGCTGATATTGCAAAATGGGTTGAAA
>NW_012147841.1:2925593-2928995 GCF_000956105.1 Propithecus coquereli
ATCTTCCTTGCACACTAGGTGCTTAGTGAGCTAGTCCCATATTCTCGTCCTATCATCTGTTTTCTTTGACCACTTTCATAACCACTTGTGTTTATTTAGGTCCACAGAGAAGCACACACAAATATAAGATTATACATGCGGGAGATTTATTTGGGAAAGGAACGGGAGGAGGTAGAGGGAATCTTCAGGGTGACTCCACGTAAGGAGGAAGGGAAGTAAAGAGGACAGAGTAGGAGGAATCTCAGCAGCGCAGTTCTAAGAAAGGTTGATCCAAGCCAAAGTGGGTGGAGAGTCCTTGATCCAAATACACACAGAGGAGGAGTACAGCATCTTGCAGTAATGGACTTGCCTTGGTACCTTCACTATTCCCAGTCATTGGCTGAGAGCTGCTTGCAAGAAGTGTGGCCTCAGCACAAAGACAGTGTAAGATCCACTGTGGCAGTAGATGAAGCCATCAGTCAACTACACTCTCTTCAGTTGGAGATCTGAGCAGTGAATTTTCATGACTGCCACATCTGTAATTCTATTTTACTTCAGTCTATAAAAAATTATGATTCCTGGTGAAAAATCGATAACCAAATCTGTTTAATCAAACCCATATTTTAAGACAGGACTCTAGATCATTAGATTCTTAAAACACAACCCCACATCTCTCCTTAAAAACAAAATTTCTGTGTTTTATGGCTGCAATTTTTCTCTTCTCTGAATACATTTTATCACCATTATGGAAGTTACACACAGCTTAACTGTAAAATAAGTGGATATTTATTGTGCATGTTGGGACTCAGGATACATGATTTAAAAAAAGCACCTTAAAATAAAAAGGTAACTTGTTATATTGATTTTCTAATAATGGTAGAAATCTATGAGATTTATTGAGGGCTTTCTTTACACTGGTGCTCCACCAAACCCAAAACAGTGTTGATCATTGAGCATTAATGTATTGCTGTAAAACTGAATTGAAGTGAAATTCGTATTTTAATTTTGAATGGATGTATTACTAAATTTCCCTATAATCCCAATTCTTTTCTGTCTCAGGAGCATCTTATACTATACTTGAAAAGTATATGAAGCACTATTTATAACAGCTGTTGTTTTTCCTATTAATGCTTTTTAAATTGGCTCCTTTTTCTAGATTGACAACTTCCATTACAGCTCAGGTTGTTGGGGATTTGCACATAAAAGGAACTCTGGTAGGTAATTAGTATACTATACTACCTCTGGGAAGAAGTTATATTTTTGATAAACACCTCTAAGTACAGATAGTATATGCTTAGTACTTATTTTCTGCTAAACTTAAAATTAACTCATGCTATGGGAACATAGCTGTTAAGGATTTTTGTTTTGTCAAATACTTTTTTTCAAACATAATAGTCCTTTGTGACCTAAGATGCTCACTTACTCAGAATTGAAAAAGCTACTTTATATAAGGTCCAGTGACCAGCAATGTAAAGAGAAATTACATCTTCTCTAGTATTGACCCTTGGAGCAACGGCACCTGCAGAAACCACTGTCAGTGCTCTGGAAGACCAGAACATGCCTCCTGAGAATATGAAGTATTTTTGAGCTAACGCTTTTTAAGAAGCAGCAAATGGAGGAAGAACTCTATTCTCCCCCTTTCCAACTAAAGACAGGATATAAATTCTTTTTTACTGGAGACAACTCTTACCAGCTCAGAGACGGTATCAGAGGAATCTGTAAACAAGTTTTATTTCATTAATTTCTTCCCATGTATTTACCTTCCCAGTTTCCCACCTTTAGAAGCCTAAAACTGCTTTCCTTTGTCCTGTCATTTCTCCACAAATTTATAGTACTTTGTTAAAGATGCTATATAACCCTGAGTTCTAAGCCACTGCCTTGAGCTACCTTTCACCGAGGTTTTTCCCATGTGATGGGCATCATATGCATTAATAAACTTGCTTGTTTTTCTTTTGTTAATTTGTCTTTTGTTGCATATAAACTTGTGAGAGTTGAGGAGAAATTTTCTCAACAGTGTCCACCCAGATCCCTTTTGTTCATCTCTCAGTGGCTTTGTTGTCTATAAATTGTTCACAGCTACTTCCTTCTCTGGCGCATTTTCCTCAACCAGTGGGATTACACAGATATGATCACACTATGTTAGATAACTCAATGATACTATACACTTCTAATGTGTACATATGTATGAATGTCATTTCCGATTTAAAAATTTACTTTTTAAAATGGAAGAGGAAATAGGGAAATTGCATCAGCATTTCAAAGCAGGTTGCCTATATAATGGCAGTCACCATTTAGGTAGATACAGTATCTCAAAATAGTGTCTGGAAATAGGACCTCCCTATCAACGCCTCTGGCTCAGCTCACTTCTTGTTTATCAGAGCTAGAGTGGAAGGGGAGAAATATGGCATTGCCTCCCCATCGGGCCCAACAAGTCAAAACATATTTCCTACTCAGTGGCTATGGCAGCTCCCCCATTGTAAACAAAAACAAGAAAACAAGGGGCTCCCACTTTCTCCTTATGGCAGGTGCTCCTCTGTACATGTTGCTCCACTACCTCCTTCACTGAAGTTTTACCCATGTCTACACCAACGTCCTGCTCCACAGTTGTTATGCCAGGCCTGGGTTGGTCTGGCACAGCTGGAGGTAACAGCCTCCCAGGCTTTTCCAACTCACAGACTGGTAAGTTGGGAAGAAACGTGAAAAAGAGTCCTTCAGATTTTCGGTTGTTAGAATCAACTAGGATGGGACAGAGATTAAGAAGAGCCTTAATAAAGAAACACCCCCTTCAAGGTGAGTCTCGAAGCTAAGCAACTAATAAAATATTCTCTTTTTCCAAAGACAAGATAGTTAAAAGTCCATATATGAGCCACAGTTTATTTATCTAGATAAGTCTCATTTTCTTGCCAATGCCAATATTCTTTTTAGCTAGTCTCTTGCCCTTCTCTCTAGTTTGCCCAAAAGTCAAAAGCAGCTTTCTGGATAGATTTTACAAGGACCACAGCACTAAGACTGTGCCTCGGTCAGTCACATCAGGAGGTTCTAGGACATAGTTTTCACCATGTCTCTCAGTTCCTTTTCCTTTCCGTCCAACAGGGCAAATATTCAAGCACGTCACCATCTCCACCACGATTCAGGTCAGGAGGAACGCATAACGGGCACAGACACAAAGTCAATATGAAGTGAGACATTTAGACATTTGGGAAACTCTGGTCTGGGACACAACATAACATAAAGGAAGAGGAGGAATTCAGGAGCCGGAATGTGGAGCAGCCACAGGAATTGCTTGTTCTTAATTTCTAATGGCTTACCCCTTGCCAACTCCCAAAATAAAATATTAGTGCCTACCACACCCTTCCTGAAGTGAATCCCTATGTCACTAACTTCCCAATTTTGCATTGCTTTCCTATCCAAAAAAGAAGAAAG
>NW_012147841.1:2940025-2943079 GCF_000956105.1 Propithecus coquereli
AAAATAAATCATTAAAAGTTATCAGGTTCACAGTGGCATCTGGGTAGTATCCTTTCTAATTTCTTACTAAAATACCTATGAAGACAGAAAGGGTAAAACATCACAATAAAAATTATGACTGATAGAATCTAGACCGAATTATAAGAAAGATATGTAACTATTGATTTAAACTCACCTGGGCTCTTTGTTTAATAAAATAATGTCAGCTTTAAATATAACGGAACACCTCCCTATTGTATCCCCTGTCTGCTGCCTGGCTCAAAGTTCCCAAGCCAGTAGGATTCTACCAGTAGGATAGAATAGATCTAGATTGGTCTCCTTCTCTAGTCTTCAGTTGGAATCAGGGTGGGATTTCTGGAGGATCCGTGGGCCTCTGCTCAGACATCACCCCAGCAGAGGCCTCTGGGCCACTCTGGGTGTGGCCTTCACCTAACACAGTGCTCCCAAATGCTTGTCTGCATCTCCCACCACCCGGGGAAGGTAAGGAGAGTTGGGCAGTGGACACAGTGATGTTTTCCTAGCCTCCTCCCTCAGACCCTACTGCCCTTCCCTTTGCTATTATTTTTCAGACAGAGCTTACAAATCCTGGAGAAAAAAGTAGTCAGATGGTGGGAATGGGAGAGGCTGGGAATGATATGGTATATTCTGGGAGGTATAGCCCCCAGAGTAAAGCATACAGTAGTGAACTCTTGATTGTAAATTTTGTGTATTCTATCAGAGAAGGATCCCAGCAACAGTGAAAAGAAGAGCCAGAAATAGTATGCATGGAGTGGCAGCATCATATCTGTGTATGCAGATGGTCAAAGGCTGATCTATTTGTCCCGATTGTTGGCAAATACTGAGTCTGAGAAATATCACTTTTGTCAGAGGGTGAGAAATAAACAGAAAACCACTGGTTAACCTCTTTTTATTTATTTCAAAATATTAAGGGGGTACAAATGTTTTAGGTTACACCGATTGCTTTTGTTATGCTTCAGTCAGGGTTTAAGTGTGCCCATCACCAAAACAGTGTTCATTATGCCCATTAGGTAGGTTTTTGCCCCTCCCCACCTCCCTTCTCTTCCCCTGGTTGATTTCCACTGAGTTTTACTTCCCTCTGTACACATGTGTGCTCGTCACTTAGTTTCAATTTAATAGCAAGTACAAGTGATGTTTGTCCATTCTTGAGATACTTCACTTAGGTGAATGGTCTCCAGTTCCACCCAGATTGTTGTAAAAGTTATTAATTCATCTTTTTTTATGGCTGAATAGCACTTCATGGTATACATACACCACATTTTGTTAATCCACTTATGAACTGATGAACAATTGGGTTGATTCCACATCATTGCAATTGTGAATTGTGCTGCAATAAACATTCGAGTGCAGGTGTCTTTTTGATCAAAAGTCTTCTTTTCCTTTAGGTAGATACCCAATAATGGGATTGCTGGATTGAATGGTAGATACACCTTTAGTTCTTTGAGGAACCTCCATACTGTTTTCCATAGAGGTTGTACTAATTTGCAGTCCCATCAGCAGTGTATAAGTGTTCCTTTCTGCATCCATAACAGCATCTATTGTTTTTGGATTTTTTAATAAAGCCATTCTAACTGGGGTAAGATGATACCTCATTGTGGTTTTAATTTCCATTTCCCTGATGATTAGTGACATTGAACATTTTTTCATATGTTTATTGGGCATTTGTCTTGCTTCTTTTGAGAAGTTTCTGTTCATATCATTTGCCCACTTTTTAATAGGATTGTTTGTTTTTTCCTTGCTAATTTGCTTGAATTCTTTGTAAATTTAGATATTAGCCTTTTAGCATATGTATAACTTGCAAATATTTTCTTCCATTCTGTAGGTTGTCTATTTGCTCTTTCGGATGTTTACTTAGTTATGCAGAAGGCTTTTAGTTTAATCGAACCCTATTTATTTATTTTTGTTGTTACCTAACCTCTTAATAATATTCTGATCCCTGTTGTGAAAGGAGATTCAGAAGAAAAGAATGCCTCAAAATCTATTTCAAGATTTAAAGACATTTCAGGAAGCCATTTGGTGTTTTCAGGAGAACACAGAAAGGCATGGTGTGTTTAAAAAAAAAGAATAAATCATAAAAACGATAAGGCTGAGATGACAAGACAACTGAATTAGATACAAAGAAAGATGAGAAATAAACGCAAGAAATCTTTTTATCTGTGTGATGAACTATTTTGGAAAATTTTCTAACATCAATTCATCCTTGTATTCTTCAAATCAATCCTACTTGTCCATAAAGTGCTATTCTTTTCTTATGCAATATTTTTGTAATAACATAGTGTTTTAATGGGGTTTTTGCAATTAAGTTCATTTGATTAGACTTTGTTTTCCTTTTTAAACAAGTTTTCAGATTTTGATATTGGAGTTGTGCAAGATTTCTAAAACAATTGTGAATGTTTTCCAGTTTCTCCATACTTTTAGACAATTTAAGCAATATGGATATTGTTCCTTGAAGCTTTACAATCAGAACCTCATGATTTTTTGTTTGGAGACAGTGGAAGAGGGGATATTTATTTGCCATTTTGTTCAATTCTGCCTATAATTTTTTTGTCTAGTTATGTTTTAAATATTGCTTTGTGTTAATTTGGGGTAGACTCTTTCCAGAAAATCACTCTTTTAATCAAATTAAATAAACTTTCAGTACAGAGCTATGAAAACTATTTTCTTATAATTTGAAAATGTAATGCAATCTGTAGTTATTTCCTCTTTTCTATTCAAAGTATTATGTATTATTATTTATCTCTTTTTTTGTATTACTAGAAGTTTGTCTGTTCAGTTCACCTTTTCACAACCTTACTTCTTAGATTTATTTATTAATTCTATTTATAATTTTTTTCTAATTCATTTATATGTAGTTTTATCTTTATGAATCCCTTCATTATGTTCTTTTTAAAATCTTCTTGTAAAGAATCCCTACTCTAAATCATAAAATCTTAATGTATCAAAAATAAATCATTAAAAGTTATCAGGTTCACAGTGGCATCTGGGTAGTATCCTTTCTAATTTCTTACTAAAATACCTATGAAGACAGAAAGGGTA
>NW_012147841.1:2943594-2947838 GCF_000956105.1 Propithecus coquereli
TTTCTTTGAAAACAAAATTCATCCTAGCTGTCTCTCTCCTGCCCCACCCTACCTTCTTTATCACATTATCCTATTTAACTTCTTTTACAAAATTGATCAATTTCTGAAATTATCATTCTTCCATATTTGTTTGTATGCATGTCTTTAATCTTATTTTATTATAAAATGGCCTTGTTCTTGCTCATCACTATGTCCCAATGGCTGGAGAGTGCCCACAATAAGTATTTATTGGTGAAATGAATGTGAACAATATTGTTTAAATTCTGTAGACAATTTAAATTAATGCAAATTTCCTGTTCATTGAGTATGTGTTGTTTTTAATCTATATGTATAATTTGCAAAACATATGAAGTCATTAGAGGAAGGAAGGTGGGGAAAACAAGAGGATAGTGTCTGAAGGTGCAATCTGGCAATCAAAAGTGCATCCGGTTTGCTTAGCTTTAAATCTTTAATTCTCTCTTGTAGACACAATATCAATAATGTACCTAGAGTTCTAATTTTTCCAGTTGAAAGAAAAAATGGTTGATAGCTTCAATAACTAGCTGCAGAGATGAATTCATATTTATTACACTGTAAACTTAGGCACCAGAAGGGACAACAGTATCATGGAGTTACACACTACTTAGTCATGTTCAACATCCAATACCACATTATCTATTGCAGTCTCCCGCTATGGCAGGCATCTTTGGCTAATTTGATTTCAGTCTGTCACACAAAACAAATTCTAACCTTTATCTTATACCTCCCATCAAAGCTAACTCAGCTTCAAATGTAATAATAATGTGGAGAAAAGTCTTAATTTATTCTGAGTCAGAATACCATAACTCTGGAGAGCAAGGCTCTGGTACCCAAATATTAAGCAATTAATTTCAAAAATTTTTCCACATCCTCCCTTCAAGTTAAAAATCAGTTCAATAGCTTGAGGCTTTCATAACTTTCCTGGAAAAATAAATGGCTATCTTTGTAGTAATGAGAAAAATACTGACAGTTGCTGAGAATTTAGGAAGTCCCAGGTACTATTCTCAGTGCTACACATGAAATAATTTAGTTAATCCACACAACAACTCCATGGAATTATCCCCATTTGATATAAAGAAAACTGTGGAACAGAGATGCCAAATAACTTGTCAAAAGTTGGAGTAACTGGCAGATACAAGGTTCAAACCCAAGATCCTGGCTTTAGAATCCCTGCTTTTAGCCATTACACACATTATCTTTTAACTCCTCAGTTAAATTATTGTCAGTGTAGTCATGATAAAAGCAAGCTCTGAAAAGAGAAAAATATTTAATACAAATAAATTTCCTATTCCTCTGATCTTGATAGAAAAGCAGAGAGGGGTAAACAAAGGGTAGGGAAGGAGAAAAGAAGGCCTCTTTTTGTTTGTTTGTTTGTTTGTTTGTTTGTTTTGAGACAGAGTCTCACTCTGTTGCCCAGGCTAGAGTGCTGTGGCGTCAGCCTAGCTCACAGCAACCTCAAACTCCTGGGCTCAAGCTACCCTCATGCTTCAGCCTCCTGAGTAGCTGGGACTACAGGCACTTGCCACCGCACCCGGCTAATTATTTTTGTTTGTTTGTTTCTATTTTTAGTTGTCCAGCTAATATTTTTTTCTATTTTTTAGTTTGATCAGGTTGGTCTTGAACTCCTGAGCTCAAAGCGGCCTCCCAGAGTGCAAGGATTAGAGGCGTGAGCCCCCGCCCCAGCCCAAGAAGGCATCTTTGTAACTTCTCTTGGTTGGACAATTTTCATAAGAGTTCTTGCTAGTAACCTTAAGTTTGTATTGAATAATAGTTTTTTCAAAACCTCTTCAACATAACAAGATTTACTCAACTACGTAAGGTAAGAAAAGAAGTTATGAAGACGTTACAAGCCCTATTTTACAGGTACATAATGTATCTATATAAATATGTGGACAGAGATATAGGAACCCAAGATCCCAAATCCATGTTCTGTCTTTAACCAAGAATCCCTCCATAAAACATATTTCAGTGCTATTTAGTCATGAAAAAAAAAAACAAAAAACAAAAAAACAAGGAAAGGGGGATAAATGCTTTACTTATTATGTGGGGCTTTGATTTCAAATGGTAGTTTAGTCCCCTAATCTATTAGCTGGACCACAAAGGGAACTACTTTTGCCATAGCTGGAGGTAGACCCACTGCTGGAAACTAAACCAGGCTCTACAGCCTCTTTCATTCCTTTACCCCTAAATTCACACTCAAATCCTAGCTCTTACCATTTGATGGCAAGGTTTATTTAGGACTCCCCGTTTATTGTTTGTTACTATTGCTCTTATATATCTGCCTGGACAAATGAAATGGGAAGAACCATCCTTCAAGGCTTTATTTATATCTCTTTGACAACAAAAGATATAAATCTCTTCTGTTGTCAAAAAGCTTCCAAAATGTGTCAGAATAGAAAAATTCAATTAAGTTCATCCCCAAGGTTGCTCTATTGAGAATTCATGTCATATTTTGCTTCCCTGCTAGAATCAGGCTCAGTTAAGTTGCCCAACTAAGTTTAGCAGACAAGGTGAACCAGATGACAGAATGTCTCTAACAACAGGTCACTTGTGAAGCAAAATGCCCGAGACTTTATTGTTCACTGTAAAATTTAACTATGTAAGCTCTTTTCTCCGATCAAGCTAATTTTTGTTTATACAGAGGATAAAATCTAAGTGTGGATTTCATTTTTCTATAATGTCAAAGTATCCAGGAGAAACACTTAATTACCTCCAGTGAACTCCAGATATATGGATATCTCAGTAACAAAAAATAACATTTTTTCACATGATGACTTTTGCAAACAGTCTGCACAACCTGTCCAACTAGGCGCTATTATCTTTATTTTACAAATAAAAAAACTGAGAATCAGAGAGTTCCAACTACTTGCAAGGCCTCAGAGCTAATTTAACCTCACCCCAAAATCTTTTTTCTTTCCCTTTCATTATACAACCTCATTTACTGAAAATTATTTCTGCTCCCTTCTCCCCTATTGCTTCAATGAATGGGAAAGCATATTCCCAATCACAGCTTTTGTACATGGAGGAAGACTATCCCTTCACCCTTGAGGCATCAACTAGCAACACTCTAGGAAACAACAGAAAACTGGCTTTAGCTATTTTCATAGCAAACATAAAAACTGTAATAATATTCTAAATTTGGAAAATACCCAATAAGAGGATTTATATACTTTATTTAAATTAGTTATATTTAATTTGTGATGATTTTAGATAATTCTGTATCAGTATTCTAAGGTTTCCTAATTTATTAAGACTAGTTTTATGAAAACTAGTTTGATATTATAAAGTTAATTCATTTTTTTTTAAAGTCAGTTCAAATGAATGAAGAAATTCATCACAAGTTACCATTTGCTCCTGACTCATTTTCATAACTCATTTTTGGTGTTATGTAGGGCCTTTCCATGAAATATCTTACCCTACATATTTTCTAAGGCTCGGGTATTTTTTTCAGTGACATTGTCTGTTGAAAGTTGACTTCCAGTCTTGATACATTATCAGTCTTCCAACTTAGAGGTGACCACTGTGACTCCGGATTTATTTTCTGTGTCAAACTTTAATGATTTTATGTTGGTGGTTTTCTCCTTTCAATAACAGAGAAAGCAATGCTATTAGACCCAGTTTCATATATTTCCTCACTCATCATCTAACACTTCTGAGTCAAGCTAAGCATCTGCATTTATTCTCTAGTAGTGGATAAAATGTTTCAAAATATGAGCACAATTCTAATAAGAAAACATCTTTGTTTTCTACATAACTACCAACTTCTGCTAGGTAGCATATAGATTTACCCTTTATGGCCTCTAATGCTTCTTTGAAAAATAAAGTATTGGTATAGAGGAAGCACTTTCTGCCTTTAAAAAGAATTATCTGGCCTGAATATTGCTTAATTATAATGTTCCCTTAAGAACTGAAACTGCATTGGGGAGTTTCCAAAATCCCACTTAGTTTGAGAGTTAGTCAGTACAAATCTACTCTCTTAAATGGAGATTTTGAATATAGGCTTCCTTAATTGAAGTTCTATAACCAGGATAAAGTTTGATGGCACAATATTATACTCTCCAAGAAGAAATATTTTATTAGAAATCTCCTTAGAAGTCAAAGTGAAGTGTAATTAATTCTGAATCCTGATCTTTTTATGATATTCTAGGATGTAACTTCTTTGCTCATATCATGGTCATGGAGTCTGTTTTAGCTTGAATATGAACATATCAGTTTTTAAAGATATA
>NW_012147841.1:2948463-2949262 GCF_000956105.1 Propithecus coquereli
ACAACTATATTCAGACTTATATTATTCCCATATAATGAATCATTAAAATTTATCAGCTCAGAAGATCTCTCAGTAATTATCAAAGAAAAAGACAAAATTAAGCTCCCCAGCTTTAAAGTGGGAGGAAAATATTGTTCCTGGAAATTGTCCATTTTCTTCCTGCTGTTCAATTATAATAATTCCATACCTGCTTTTACTTTTCTTTTCTTACACTATTTATACATTTTCCTCACATAAATTATCTTCTTTCCTAGTTAGTTCTTAATCTTCCCTAATCTCTATGTTTGGAAAAGGTGGACTTCAAGCTTGATTAGTAATTCCAGGTGGAAATTTTCTTGTTATGTTACTTACAGACACATGCTGGGGTGTTATGTTTAAAGACAGATGGCAAAAATCATATGAGCACACCATGTGGCTTGTTCTGACTCCATTGGTTTTCAGCTGAGGAGGCTAGCTCAAGCATCTGCAATCACTGGTAGAGAAGAAAATAAAAATGGAGAAAACTAGAAATTTCCACTCATTGAAGATGTGGTTTTATTTTGCTCTGATGCCAAAATATATTGAATGTGAAAGTTCTTCAGATGGTTGTGGTATAAAGCACTCCTACAGAAAATTGACTGTTTTCTAGATATTCATAGCTATTTCTTCAGAATAGGAATTTGAACTGGGAACCATGAATTTATACAGCCATCTTAATGTTTTACAGTGCCAGCCAATAGAGCTACCCACAACATAGGATTCTTCATAGCTTGACTCTCAAAGTAATAGGTTTAAAACTAATAATATCACCAGCAGACTT
>NW_012147841.1:2961092-2962700 GCF_000956105.1 Propithecus coquereli
TTGGCTAATAGAATAATACCAAAATGCAGTTCAGTAAAAGTATTTTAAAATAGTGCAGTTTGGGTATACAATTCTCCGGTGAAAAATAGTACACTGATAAATAAATCTTAGTAGTAACCAACTTCGTTTAACACTTTAAATACAAGATTATTTTTCATTTCAATAGCTAAGTCAAGCAAGTGTATTCATCTTTATCTTACAGATGAGGAAACCGTCTCGAACAGGCTCAATGATTTGCCCAAAGTTACGTAATAGAGAATTAGCAGAGCAGAGTCTTGAACTCCATCTTCTGTTTCTGAATTCCATGCCTTTTTCACAACCCTGCTATTGAAAGGACTGACCACTGGAAAAGCACAGAAAGAACTCCAGCCTCTATCACTGTTGGGGATAGAAACTATTCCCCAATAGTCCTATCTTGATATACAAAAATCAGATTTGAAAATCTTGACGGAGAAGAATCGTTTCCATGATACCTAAAAACTTACAGCACTTCCCAAGGGTAATTCTTAAAATGGAGGTCACCTATAAAGCTATAAGAAAATAATGACAATAATTTTTTCATGGCACTTTATATATCTCAAAAGATTTGTATATGATAGTTGGTAGTTCCCTAGAGATGTCTGCCCCTGCAAAACAAAGCAATTTGCTTACATTAAATGAGTTGCTAATCAAGTACACTCTTTCCAGAGAACTGCAGATAAACAACAGAAGCTAAAATCTGATTGTGGACACTCTTAAACAAGATCCTCTTGCACAGAATAACCTTAATTGGTAGCCTTTTACAAATACATCCACATGGCATAGAAATTACTCACACATCGAAAGAAAATAGTAGGTAGCAGCTCACCCATTGCAAGCTGGTATTTTATGTACATCAAAGAAGTGGCAAAAGTGGCAAAGACTAAACATTTTAAAAAGAAAGATTGAGATTCAGACCTCAAAAAGGATAAAAGATTCCATTTGCAATTTGAAAATCGTATATTTTCAAATGCAACCCACAGTGAAGTGCAAAAGTTGGTTTTAGGGAAATATTTGTTAAGTTCTTAAATTTTAGAATATTCTGGTTTCCACAAGATGCAAATATTTAGTCTGTCAATAATTAAGTTTCTGTGTTTCCTGTAGGCAGTTGGTATAGGGATAAGAGGTGGTGGTGTGAAATTCAACAGTTAGTAAAACTGAGCAGCTCAGAATGAAAATGGGCTTTTTAAATGTTATTATCTAATACAGTTCTGAATATGGCAATGATCTAAGGATTATTAATATGGAAAACATCTCATTTGAGTCTAACATTTTGATCCTAGCACCTCATCTTCTACCAAGAAAATAACATAATCAGATTGAGAGAATACATGCAGAGCAGAAATTAGCCCATTTTAACTAATGCTTTCTGGAAATGGCGCACAGTGTACAAAAGGGACTTTCATTATCTGGGTGATTTGCACCTGATGACAGGAACCTGCCTTCACTGATTACCGCAGGCTTCCATCTGGTGGCAAAGCGTGCTCTTTGTTCATCTCATGCAGGCTGAGCTCTTATGCCAGAGTCTGTTGGGGAACTGTCTTGAAAATAGTCAATGTGCCAAAACCACAACCTCTAAGACAAGACAAG
>NW_012147841.1:2962750-2965712 GCF_000956105.1 Propithecus coquereli
AATATAATGTTATGCTTTGTGGATATTTCATTAAATATTCATTATTTTTGGTTTTGCAGTTTTCTTTTCATATTGTAGAGCTAATATATCATTTTTCAGGTTGTACATATATTTGTAGATCTTTTGAAAGTTTATAGCCCTAGGAGTCATGCCTGTATCACATAATGGATAAATCAGCCCTGCACAAAAATAAATTATAAAAAATAAAAGACAAAGTTGAAAAATTCACTTCCAATTCTACTTCAATGAGGGTTTGATGAAACTTTTAGCAAAGTTTGGCTGAGAAAAAAAAATTCACTCCTGGTTCTCTTCTTATCCTATTTTTCTTTCATAATCTGATTTGGTATTCTCAGCAGATCATCTTTTGCGTTCCTGATCCTTATGTTAGGTTGGTCTGCACTGGAATGATAGCACAGTTGCAAAAAGCTTTCAATCTTTCTGAATATATTGTTCAAAATGATCACTCTAAGTAGAATTTTTATGAATTATTTGCTTATAGTTCCAGACATTCCTCTTCCTATTAGTTACTTCACAGATATGTTCAAAAGCTGAAGTGATAGAGATCTTCTCTCCTTCAATTCTCTGAAAAGTGACTGCCTCAGTTACCAATTTTCCAGGAAATGACTTCTCTAACTGGGCTGCATCTTTCAGGCTTTCTGAATGCTGCTTCTCTCTTCTGAGAAGATCCTGTTCTGTGTCAATAGAAGAGTTTTTGTGTGGCTTTGCTAGAGAGGAAAATATCTTCAATGGTCCTGTACACCCCACTCTCAAGATACCCAGTCCCCTCAATATGAACCCATTTCAGAAGTTACTAACTCCACAATGTTTTCCTTGCTGTGATAGCAAACACCATCTTCCCACTAACCCAGCCCGGATTTTATTATTAATGTTTTTTTGTCAACTCTGTGTGACCTACATTTTCTCAATCTTTTTTTTTTTTTCCTATACCATGTCTATGAAACTAGGGGAAAAAAGGGAGACTCCTTAAGGGCAGTCACCATGTACCAAAAGGAACAGGGACTAAACAGAGCCTTCCCATTTAAACAAGTCTAAACAGAAAGATAAAGCCATGAATAATAGCATTTGAAGATCACGAAGAGAGAGTAGCAAAGGCATTTGGAGTATAACTTGAAGGAATAAAACATGGTAGAAGATTGCTAGAAAGTGCTAGGAAGTATTTGCTACGTTCTAAAAAAGGATTCCTGGATGTGTGTCCCCATATGTCATTAAGAGGCATGCATTTCCCCTGGGTATTACACCAAGTCGCATATGGAGGCAGACCTTGAAATCATTCTTGGCAGTAAAGGCAAGATGTGGCAAAACTCTTGCTCTATCAAATTTTCAAGAAAAGATATGAATAATAGACTTTTAAAACATCTATTTTTAATTGTCTATCCTCTTGGTAAAGATGATATATTGTACCATATCAAAAACCTTTGATAATAATTCTATAACAACAACAATAACAGCATCTGTTACATTATGTTAGTATTAAAAGGCAATAAGTATAATGTAATGACTAATCAGCATGAATTTTGGATTCTCATAGATTTACATTGGAATTCAGTCCCCTCCATTTACTAGAGGACAGCCAGCAGACAAGTCGATTAATCCATCTCTCTGTATCTCAGTGTCTACATTTGTAAAATACAGGAAATAGCACCGTTTGGGTGAATAAGGTAATAGACAGTGCTTGTCATAGGTCCTAGCACATAATAAGTGTTCAATATATGCTAGCCATTGTTATTATCTACCTCAAATATCTTATAGAAGAAATTATTTTTATATTTAGATATAGCATCACCACATTCCAGAAATCACATTGTTTTCAAAATACATGCAGCATATGAGGAAAGAAAAGTGAGGAAATTGTGAAGAAAAGGAAAATATAGGCAAAAATCATAAGTTGAAGACAGTGGTGAGGTTAGCATAAAGTCATGTATAGCATATATGACCTTATATAGCATATATATATAGCATACAGCATATAGTCATATATACTTTACTAATATAAACCATGGATTTAACTCAGAGCTTCCCATAAGCCAGTGTAAAGAGGAAAACACAACCAGTTTTATGTCTTAAAAATAAATATAGAAAGCTTTTGTTGAAAAGAAATCTAGATATGCTGAGACAACACCAGAGCCCCAACTCAAGATCTGACAAGATGGCTTGGCCGCCCCTCAGGAACATCAAAGAAACTCAGCGTTTGCTGGAAGAATCAGTTCCTGGCATTAAAGCAGACCAGATGCCAGCTATGCCATTATTTTCATGTGGACATTTTTGGCCCCCAGAGTTTCCCCTTTGAGAGAGGGGCTTTTAAACTTGAAATATTCCTTCTGTAAAAATATCCCATGGCAGCTCCTAAAGTACATTTCATGACCAAAATTTATCATCTTAATGTAGACAAGTTGGGAAGACTGTGTTTAGGTATTTTGAAAGATAAATGGTCCCCAGCACTGCAGGTCCACACAGTTCCACTATCAATCCAGCCTTCGTTAAGTGCTTCTAATTCAGATGATCCATTAGCAAATGATGTAGCAGAGCAGTGGGAGACCAACAAAGCCCAAGCCATAGAAACAGCTAGAACAGGGATTAGGGACTACATGCCCTGCATAACATTTAAATCGATCTGATCAAGTGTGTGTCACTTTTCCTGTTCTGCCAAGACTTCTTCCTTTTTTTTTTTTTTCATTTAATGGGCAGTCTTAAGAACATTACATAATAAAAACTCAGACATCCTCAGTCCTTTGGTAATTAAATGCACATTAGCAAATCTATGTCTTGTCCTGATACACTGATGTAAAGCAAGAGCAGAGAGTAGAAGTATCACCTGGATTATTATGAAATGTTTAAAAGCATTTTTAAATGCTTTTATTCATTTTCCCCATCATAGTTTAAGTATAAAGCACTGTGAATGAAGGTACTGGTCAGGGTTAGCGGCAGGGGTATGGATGTTTTT
>NW_012147841.1:2968138-3001065 GCF_000956105.1 Propithecus coquereli
AATTTGTTTCCTTTGCCTGTTACCTTATTTTGCTCTGTTCCTTTTTCATCTATGAACATAGTTATGTAATTAACAAAGAGTAAATTTATGGAAAATTTAATATTTTTATCTAAATGCTCAGGAAGCTGATTCTAATGGTGATGGAAAAGCTTATAGAATCACACTTGGTTCATTTTTTACTCACGAATCATTTTGGTTACCAAATCTTGTTTTGACATATGGTACAACTTCTTGGTCTAAATGCAGACTATGCTCCTATGACAACCTGAGAACAAATACTTTTTCTTCTCCTACCATTGAGATAGGTGCTAAGCACTTCGTACATGGCAGTGTCATTGTTACCATGGCCCCTGGACTAGAATAATGACTTAAAATTGGATCACATTTTTTAGATTATGGCTTCATGAATTTGACAAGTATGGCTTTTAAATTGATTCTCTTTTTTCATGTGTGTGTGTGTGTGTGTGTGTGTGTGTGTTCATTTTATTTTGGCTCCACACACATGTATAGACCATTCACCATGCCCCAAGTACAGGGCTGAATTCTGGGGAAAACAAGACTGCATTAGACCCTAGGAAACACAGTTTTTGTCCTTGAAGTGCTAACATTCTAGGAAGGAGACTGACATAAACAGAAAGCTTCAATACCATGTGGTAAGAGCTATGACAGGATGCTTTGGGAAATGCCAATCCCCTCTGGGTGAAGACAAGCAGCTAAAGATAGAAAAGAAGCATTTAATTCAAACATTTATCTTAGCAGCTACACTCTGGGCCTGCCATGTAACATAAAGCCTGCCGTTAATCTGCACTTTTCTTCTTGATTGTACCTTGAAATATTTTCACTTGATCAAGTGATATGCCTCGATTTTATCTATTAAAGTCACTGCAGGCTTATATATAGATGTTTAGGGCATGGCAGAATATTAAGACACGCAACTCTTCAATTTTAGAATTGAGGTAATTGATGGCTGGAGAAAGCCTTTCCTAACTGTCTAACCCAGTTAAATGCAACTTTGATCCATCTTTATGGCAGCCTGCCATCCATGCATCTACTCACCAGTTTCAATTCTTTTCCCTAAGCAGGTTGTTATCAGAAGACCTGGACCATGACCACCCCACCTTTGACAAAGCCCACATCCTTGTGTTCAAAAGAATTAATACATAGGCTATCACTTTTCATTTTCTTCTTAATTTAAATGCTGAGGATAGTCAGGACAGTCATATATTGGCCTGATTAGATTCACAAATCATTTGACTTGCATGTAAATTTTTGTGTATGTGAACATGTATTTTTCTGCATTGGGAGGCCATAGATTTATTTAGATTTTCAAAGGTTCCATCACCCTTAAATAATAAGCATAAACTGATTTAGAGTATTAAAACTTGGAAGAATATGATCATTTGTGACCTCATAAATTAAACTAGCTCAAAGGACAAAATGAAATAATATTTTATAACAAAAACCTATGTGATAGTGAAGAGTAGTTGACAAACCCAGATTACATCACTCTCTCTCCTTAGGATAATTTTTTTAGTCCTGAGCATTCTCATCTGAAAAATTTAAGTAACATCTGGGAAACTTGAATAAGTATTTTTTGAAAGCTTCCTGTATAATAGGAATAATAATCACTATTTATTCAATGGATCAATTTATCTATTTAAAAAATATTTATTAAGTAACTGTTATGGACATCTTTGCAGATATATCAGTGAACAACAAAAACAACATTCTTTTTTCATACAAATCTTATGTTATAGATCACAAATAAATAGGAAGAAGAGTAAAAAGTATAGGTAGAGATGTAGGAAGGCTAGTAAATTGGGCTTTAGGAAGCTTATGGGATTTCTACCTAATTGCTTTTACTTTTTCATTAAAGTATGAGGCAAGATCTTCAGTTGAGAATAAAGTATGGGAAAGGGAGTATAAGAAGAGATGAAAAGAGAAGTGAAATTATAAATATTCATTTTGGAACATATGAAAGTAAACTATAGCGTGATAGGCAATATTGAGGAATTATTTGAGTTTTGTGGTTTAAGTGATACCAATCTGCATAAACTGGTATTCATGGGGGAGGAAGATATAGTTCAAATGTCTCCTTCAAATTCATATTGAAATTTAATTGCCATTGTAACAGTGTGGAGAGGTGGGGTCTTTAAGAAATAATTAGGCCATGAGGGCTCCACCCTCAAGAGTAGATTAATCTCATTATCACAAGAGTGGGTTACTTATCACAGGAGCAGGCTCCTGATAAAAAGATGAATTTGGCCCATACTCTCACTGTTTCTCTCTCATGTATGCTCTTGTCCTTCTGCCATGGGATAATGCAGCAGGAAGGCCCTTGCCAGACGTTGGCACCACACTCTCGGACTTCGCATCCTTCAGAAATGTGAAAAATCAATTTCTTTTCCTTATAAATTATCCAGTCTCTGGTATTCTGTTATAGAAACATAAAATGAACTAAGACAGGGAACAGGAGAGTTGGATAGTGCAAGAGATTGATTATAGTGATGCATTGCGGACACTCAAGCTGGGTAAGAAGGGAAATGAAGGCATAAAAATTGAGATAGAAACGAGTGTGAGAACAGTGAATGAGATGTTTCAATGAGGTTAAAGAATTGACTGAGTAATTTTTACCATTTTTAGAGGTGGTACAGCTCTTAGCAACAACAAGTTCAAGTGATAAAAATGAACATATGGTTTGGCAGCTAGTGAATATTAAAAGAAAGGACTATTGGAGATGAGGAGGTCCAGGAACTGACAGGAAAGCATAATGGCCATAAAATTGTCTCCTCGGATCTCCAACCACAGGGATCATAATTAACTGATGACCCCAGCTACTGTGTGCCAAAATTCATCACCATATCACACAAAAGCCATACTTCTGGGTTTCTCACAGCCAATGACTCAGCGCAGCAGGGATACCAAGGCAGGTCCATTTCCAGGAGGTGCATGACTCTGCTGATGGGGGATTTTGCCTCAAGTCTACCCCAGTGGCATTGACAAACTTTCCTTAGATATGAACTGCAATTTAAGTTGCTTCAACCCAACCTCTCTTCTTTCCTTCTCTCCTCCCTTGGGATTAAGCCTGAATTATAATTTGATGGTTCTCCAAATTTCTCTTGGGTCCCTCTACATTTTTCTCTCATATTCATTCATTCCCCTGATAAATTTCATACATGTTTAATTTTGTCTTAGCTTGTTCCTGGAGGAGCTAGACCAACACAGCAAGGTATTAAATGAATCACTCACTTGGATTTTGAAATAACAAAGAATGTTACACAGTTAAAAGGATGGAGAGGGAGAAAGTCATCCTCATAGTAAAGTCATCAATAAATAAAGAGGTACAATCAAGATTAAGAAAATAACAGCAACAAAGGAAGGGTTAAAGCTGGCAAAGTCTGACGGCATAAACTTCCCTGGAAGTGGGGATTTAAAAGTGTTAGCACAGTGGATGAGATGTCTCTATGAGGCCAAAGAATTGACTGAGGTAGGAAGAAAAGGGTTTTGAATCAATAGGCAAACAGTAAAGGTAAAAACATTTATGTCACTTACAGGCCTTGAGATAAGAACATTAGGAAGAAAACACATCATCCATTCAAAATGACTGAAGGAATAAGTGGCACTAAGGGAAAGCCAAGTTTCTGCTAGAAAATGATGATGAAGGGAATAGAAATAGACAAAAATACAATGACGATAAAGATAATTTTTCTAATGACCAAAGACACAGTGGAAGAGTTTAGGAAGCCTATGAGGAGAGGAAGATGTAGTTAGAAAATGGAGGGAGATGGGCAAAGGAGTTGGAGCAATACAGTGATGAGAGTCCTAGTCATGGAAGACGTGGGCAGTAGAGTTTTCAATGGAGATCAGAAGAGGATTGGGGACCAGGAGAGGGTCAGTCCTGAGATGGTCTGGGGAGAAGGCAGACAACTGTTTTGTGTTAGTTGTTTTGAGACCAAGGGGTAAGTGAACACCCTCTCAAAGGACTTTGACCAGAACCAGCAGTTACTGAAGGGCCTCTTCTCTTTAACAGCTAAATGGTATTGCAATCTTGGAAAGGGAAGATCTTCCTGGAGCAGGCAGCCAGAATCTATCTCTTTCCTCTATGAGAGTAGTACAGTGCCTGAAGATCTTATATCATAGGAGCAATGGAAGAACTAAATAAAATCATTTTGGGGTGATTTATTGTTGTATTAATGTACAGTATACATTATTTTTACTACTATAGGATGCTCAAAAGAATGTGAGTTATTGTTCCCTTCTCTTTCCTCAAAAAGTAATCAAGACTTGGTACTCTGCTTCTGGGCTCCACTACCTCAATCAAGAGTCTGAGATTTGAAAGTAAAATCTGCTGTGCATGAGCAGTAAATCCCCCACAGTTTTAATTTGAAGCGATGACCCTTGGAGGAAACAGGGGTGAAGGCTGGTGCTGAGAGAAGAAACCAGTGAAAAAGATGGTTCCCCAGTCAGGGTTTAGGGAGATACCATGAATGCAGTTAGCCCTGATGGATAATTCTTTGTGGGTACCCATGTAGACCAAGGATTGATCAGTAAAGGTCTACAACAACAAAGCCTGTGTTTCTGGACAGGATCTCAGGAGAATGCACTTCTCAGCTGGCAGACAGCTTCAGTGCTTGGTAGGTGTTGGAGGGAAAAAGGAAAGGTAGATTTTTTCCACAGAGGGAGCTATAAGAATAGGGAGGCCCACTCCACCTCCCACGTATTCCTATATCCACATGAAGTATCCAAATTTGTTATCTAAGGAGTGAGAAGATACTAAAACCGATGACTGGGATTTAATTTCTTACCTTCTAAGAGAGTAGGGGCATACAGATTTTATTTGACTTGGAAAATAACAAAATAATCAAAATAACAACATTTCTTATATGATGTGTAAGGAGGAAATACTTATCTATTAAATATATAAATGTCCTTGTAAGCTATTCATGTTGGTCATTACTCCAATTCTTTCTCCATCTCCCAAGGTTGTTATCAAATCAGCATGTATTGAAAGTCTTTGATCTTCCGGGAGTAGTACATACATTATGTTATTTAATCCTCCCAACTTCCCTAAATAAGTAGCCTCCATTTTTGAATTGAGGAAATGGGCTCAAGAGGGTAAGAAACTTGCCCAAGGCCACACAGATGGCAGGATGCTAGTTAGGACTTAAGTCTAAGGTTGTCTAACTCCAAAATTCATGAAAAGGTGAAGTTTTATTTCACCAGACTGCTATGAAAAACACATGTGGAAGTATTTTTTAAATATATAAAATGATACTCAAATGCACGTATCATTATTATGTCAAAGGCTCTGAGGGTCAGAGAATATAAGCACAAGTATTCTCAGAGCTTTTTTTCACTTTCAGGAATAACAAGGGTACCTGCACTTTTGAAGTGCATAACTTTGGGGGTAGGGTGTAAAGAAATTATATTTTACCTTAAAATATTATCATTTAATGGTCAAATGTTGTTTTATTAAGTTACTTATTCAGACAAGTTGTCATTAGAGAAGCTTTAATGTTCTTTTAAAAGCGATCATATCAGAGCCAATAGTAGAACCAAGGTTATATAAAATAATTTTACCAGTAAAAACTATTTTTTAATCTAAGTTAAAAAATAATGACATAACTTTTTTTTTGATTGGAAGTTTAGAGGAAGCTATGTTGATCAATGTGGGGGTTACATGAAAGAGCTATCATTGTTCCTCTAGATTCAATGTTAAAAAGAAGTTTTTGACTTCAGAAAGGCTCATGAAATTGGTAGGACTTCAGTGAAAGTAAGCTTAAGGCCCAGGGATTAAAAATTGTGTTCTTCTCAAGTTTAGAAGTTAAAATTTGGTGTTACAGCAGATTATTTGTAATAAATAAATAGTATGCTCACACACTGTACTTTATTAACTCAAATTATTATTCATTTATTCAACAGATGATTGAAAACCTACAACATGCCAAGCACTATGCTAATATCAATTTTACTGATATTAGCTCCATGGGGATTACAACTTGCCACTAGTGAGTCTTCAGCACTTAGGACATTACCTGGAATGTGGTAAGTACTTCATACACATGGATGTGTTGAAAGACTGAGGTAAGTATCCCCCTTTTTCCAAAGCCATTTTCTGCTCTCAGATCAGAAATCTTCAAATCTTCAACTAGGTCCAATTTCTATCTTAGATCAGTGAGGTTCTCAGTATCTGGAATAACAGACACACTAAAGCATTTTAACAAATTGTCCCATTCAAGATAGAATTAAAACAACATGGCTCATCCACAGTAAGCACTACTTAATATCTACTCTATACAAGATGCTGCTAAATCATAAGTATGATGTAAGACATCCAGCATATTATCTCTCTGGGTGGTCTCAGACATAAGAGATGCTCAGAAAATAGGGCCAGAAGGGAGATGGGGAGAGAGAGGAGATGGCAGAATCAGGACAATATTAAAGAAGGAGGGAGTCCATTTATGTTGAATAAATGAAATTCCATCAAAATTGTCACAGAGATGATTCCCATGTGGTCAAAACATAGTGTTTTCATACTCAATTTTCACAACTGAGGTTCTAAAACTAGTTAACACCATGTTTTCCAATCAGGAAAGCACCTAGAGCAACCAGAAGATTTCTGTACATGTGGTTGTCAAGGAATAAATAGCTAATTTACCTGAAATCTGTAAATAAAAAATAAGACTCCAGGAAGATGACTTAATCTCAGAGGAACTGATACAGCCAGTCAAATGATATGTAGTTAAGATCAGAACTCCAGTTCTAGAGAGAAGGGGCCACCATACAGAGACACTACTTAGACTGAATGAGAAGGCAACCTGGATCAATACCCAGACTTGGGACCTGAACCAAAAAAGTAGGAAGAGGATAACAGATGAGAATATTTGGTCTTCTGAGCTGCTCAGACACTCAGAATTCTTCCCTTGCGCCCCACACGCCGTGTCTATGTGTAGAAAAGAACATAGTGTGGTAGGAGAGGGAGCATGGTAGGACAGAAGAGAAAGCATGTCCCAGGGATAAAGAAGTTGAAATCAAGAGCCCAGTAGTCATTACTGGAACACCAGATTTATTCCAGTCCTCAAGGAGCCATGTAGAAGATGGAGGAGGATAGAGAAAGGAGCACTTTGATAAAGCCTACTAAGGTGCACAGGTGCTGTGAAAATTAATTCAGGTTCCATCAAGAAAATGGGTTCATAGCCAAAAACCATCAAGGGTCTCAGGTTGGAATAACTGGAAAAGACAGAGGTTGACAACAAATTCATTAATACCAATATATTAAATTTTGTTAATGTTTTTCTCTTTTATTGTCAAGTTCAAATTTACAAGGAAGTTCCAGTTTTCATTTCCACCCTTGTGTTCAGTAATACCAGTATATATGAAACTATTTCAAAGCACTTTATTTCCCCTCCAGAAATTGCCCACACTAGACATTATATTCATTTAAACTAAAATTCATTGTTTTCTCTCATTAAAATATAAAAAATGTGATTGAAGAGACTTAAAGGCAACCACTCATAACTGCTGGGTTACTAAGAAGGTAAAACAAAATAGGCTTAGGGTTAGCTAAGAGAATGCAAGGTTAAGAGGCTCCTTGTGGAAGCCAAGGTCAAAAGCCATGCCTCTGACCCAGGCTCCTGACTTCAATCCAGTGATTGAGATGCATTCATTATTGGGACTTTTCCCTGCCTTCTGTCTTTTTTCAAAATGGATTAGCATCTTCAGGGCATTATTATGCCTTTTTTTAAACTTTTCTATCCCATCAACTTTCTTCCACAAAAGAAAACTCTCACTGACATAAATGTTTGATTAGAAGCTTTCATATATTCTGATATGAAATGTTCCCTCTCAACCAGGGCTCATGAAATATACATCAAACACGTTCTTTGTGCAGCATAAAACAAATTTCAATATTCCTCTTCAAATAAAATAATAACAGTTTTGGATTATCTCTAATTCCTATAATTGGCTTCAAGAGGTAACTATTATAGCCCATAGATATACATGCAAATTTGTTTTTTCAATAAACCTATCCTGCCAGCTTTGTGAATTCCAAAGATCAAGGATAATAACTTTTTTTCTTCTTTTGGCCAAATTATCCTACCAGGGAACATTTGACTGGGCTATTTTTCAATCATCTTAATTGTAATATTTTGCTAAACAATTCTTGATAATCTATTTTATTAACACTAACCTTAGTTTCCAATTACATTAAAAGTTGTGGTGCAACAGGATTCAGCTCTCAGATCTCACCAGTACTCATTCTTAGGCAATCCCTTCCAGCGTCAAAATTTTAAACATCATCTCTGGGAATATAATTGTGCATTTACATTTTCAGCCTAGCCCCTCTCTGAACTCCAGATTCATACATCTGATTACCTACTCAGCATCTCTATTTGAAATAACTCAATATGTCCAGAACTAAACTCCTGATCAGTTCACTAAAATCTCTTCCTTATTCATTATTCTTTAATTCAATAAATGGTAACTCCATATTCCAGTTCAGGCTAGAATCCTTGGGGACATCTCTGACCCTTGGCTTCTCTCTTTCTCATCCAATCCATCGCCATATCCTGCCAAATTTTATTTGGAAATACCCCTATAACCTGACCACTTCTCCCCAATTCCACACTAATCCAAACTCTGAACATCTCTTCCTGAATTTCAGTAACCTCTTAACTAGTCTTCTTGCTTTTCTCATGTTTCCATTCAGTCTACACTGCACACACGAGACAGAACAAATCCTCTAATGTAAGTCAGATTATATCACTCATCAGCTTGATCACTCTCAGAGTAAAAATTTACTGTGGTCAATTTTTCTGCATACTCTAGCACCTCACTAGCTGCTCTTAATTCATCTACTTCTACTCCCCTCCTTTTTCTCTTTTGTTTCATTTATTTTATTTCATAATATTATGGGGGTACAAATGTTTAGGTTACATATATTGCCTTTGCACTGCCCAAGTCAGAGCTACAAGTGTGCCCACCCCCCAGACAGTGTGCACCACACCCATTAGGTGTGAATTTACTCATCCACTCCTCCCCACTCCCACCTACCCAACACCCAGTGAATGTTACTTCCATATGTGCACTCTGTTCCAGTAACTGGTCTCCCTGCTGTTCCCAGACCAAAGCAAGCATGCACCAGTGGTACATGTATTTGCTTTTCTCAACCTTATTTCATTTCATCCACAAAATAACCCTGTGAGATAGGTACTACGGTCATCCTTACTTCATTTATATTGTTTAGAAAAGCAAATTCTCAGGTCCCATTTGGAGGTAGGACACAGGAATCTGTGCTTTAACAAGGCCTTCAGATGATTCTGATGTATGCTAAAGTTTGACAACCACTGTAATGTCTGGAGACATTTTTGGTTGCTACAAAAGGAGAGGTAGAAAGAATTCTACTAGTATCTAGTATGTAGAGGCCAGTGATGCTACTAAGCATTTTATAAAGCACATAACATCCTCCACAATGAAGATTATGTGGCCCAAAATATCAATAAGGCTGAGGTTGAGAAATCCTGCTCTATTGTCTAGACCAAAGTTTCTCAATGTTCTTTTCATTACCATCTAGCTAAGGAACCTGCTTAGACATTTTTCCCCCAATCAGCCATCCCTTATAAAATTTTAATACCACACATATACCATGTATATATTTATGTTCTGTGGTCCTATGGAGGGAACCTGAATGGTTCTGAGAGGGCCTGAATGGCACTCCCTTCACTAAAGCAATAAGGAATGAATTAGTGAGGGAGATACTAGCTTCAGTGAGAAGTTCCATGGTCTTCTTTTTACAGGCCGGGGTGATGGTAGGAGATAATCCATAGAAATAGTCTCTCTTATGTCAATGAGGATAACAGGATTCCAGTGGGAATATTTAACTCTCAGGAAAAATGAGGCAGCCAGGCCAAAATGACAACCAGGAGGTCTTGACCACAGGGATTTGTGGCAGTGATGGATAAGCCATGGTATTCGTTGAAACAAGATAGATAGGCAGTTAATAAGGCCATTTCTTTTCTTATATAACAATAACAACAACAAAAAAAAGGTCAAAGATTCTTGAAGAAAGGGCTACTGCAATGATGTCATTATTTCTTGCCAGTTTCCAAATCTGAGCTCATTCTTGAGCCCATCACTTGAAGATGAGGGCTATTTAGAGAAGAACCCTGAAATGCCACAGGAAGTATATTCAAAAATATTCTCTCAATCCTTTCCCAAAGAGAACTACGGCCATTTAACACCATACCTATACACTGGAAAAGGGGGAGTATTCAGGTATTTTGAGAGCTGTTTGATGTAGAGTCTGAGCTGACACTACTACCAGGAGACTCAAAGTACCATGATAAACTCCTGTTGGAATCAGAGCATACAGAGGCAAAGGCCCACCTTACAGCGAACCCAGTGGCTCCATGGACTCCTCAGGTAGTCATTCCCTTTGCCCATTAGTGCAGCTGGCAGAACACTCATACTGGTCCCTTGATCTATGAGCCATTATAATAGGAAAAATCAAATGGAAACCCTGAAACTGTCCCCTAAAATACTAAATTTTAAAAATCTAATTTTCTGAGGTAGAATTATAGAAATTAGTGTCAACCTCAGGGACTTAAAGTTTAATTCACTGATATGATCATTGAAAAATCCAGATAAATCATGGCAGATAATGATATACCATTTAAATCAGTTGTTGTCACAAACATGGCTCCTGTGCCAAATTTGATATCCAGAAAAGAACATATTGGCACAGTTCTGACACTTGGTATGCAGATGTTGATCTGAGAAATGCATTCTTTTTAACACCCATCAGAAAGAAGAATCAGAAGCTGTTTTGTATTCATCTAGGATGAACATTTACTGTTATGTTCCAGAACTGCATTAACTCTCTTGCTTCTTCTTATTTACAATGTAGTCCAAAAGGACCTGAATTATTTTAACATTCCACAGAATATCACGCTGGTCCACATATTTATGGCATAGTAATTGGACTTGGTAAACAGAAGTGGCAAGTACTCTATATGTCTCTGTAAGACACATACATGCTAAATAGTTGGACATCAACTCTATAAAGATCCAAAGGCCTACTGCTTTGGTGAAGTTTTCAGAGATCCAGTGGTCTTGGGTATGCTTACATATTCTCTCCAAAGGAAAGGCCATGTTAGTAAACACATTACATCCTACAACTAGGCACAGCACTGGAAGGATTGCTTTGGATTTTGAAAATAACATATTTCGTACTTGGAAATAATATTCCAACCCATCTATTGGGTATCATAGAAGGCTAACAGTTTTGAATTGGTTCTACAACAAGAGAGAACTTCCAGTGAAAACATCACATTCTTTCAGTCCCTATGACCCACCAGATCCAATAGTGCCAGAGATGTCTGTGGTAGATATGGACATTGAGTAGAGTCTCTATCAAGCCCTTGAGGTGATTTTCTGTAGCACAGATTCTCTAAGATTCTAGAGCAAGGCCATGCATTCTGTAGCATTGATTACTTGCCATTTGAAAAGGACTACTCGACATGCTACTGACCTCTAGTAGAGACTGTCTAACCATAGCATATTAAGTGAGTATGCAACTAGAACTGCCCACCATGAAGTGGGTATTGTCAAAACCACCAGTCAGGAGATCATGGAGGAGAAGTGTAGCAGCAGCCCATCAAACAATAAAAATGAGATAATCAGGATGGGGCCTGAGCAGATCCATAGGGCAAAAGCAAGATAGAAAAGAGGCAATACGGACCCTCTTACCACCTACTTCTGTTGCATAAGATCAGCAGAAGTACTGGCCAAGAGTAAAGGGCAATTGAGAATGAGCAGAAGAGGAGGAAAATGATGAACATAAATTATGCCTCAGGACCAGCTGCAGCAGCAAAGACTGTTTCTTATTCCATGAAACTTCCAGTTAAAAGTCTTTCTTAGATATAATGACTGGCTAATGTCTTAAAGAATCGGTAACAGAGTGGACTTAAATAGGGGTGTGAGTGAATCTGAGTGGTACAAAGATGGATTGTAGAGATGTTGATGCCATGTCCCATGACCCCTCAGTCCATTCTGAGGTTATCTGCAGCTTTAGTGGAGATGATTCCCAGAACAAGGACAGTGTCCTTCCTCAAGTGCTGGTTCTTTCTGCTTCTCTACCTGAGGGCTTTCTTCAGTGCCACAAGAGCTTGCTCAACCTATACACAGGGTGGCACTGAAAGCCAGGTAACTGTAAACCAATGAGTGATGAGAGTGGATGGATAAATAATTCAATTCCTTCTTCCACTGTAGAGACAATACTGAAGTACATTCTACATGGTTTCTCAGAAGGTCCCCCAGGGAATCGAGTCCCAGTTGTTTGCACTGGTAACCCACTCAGTCTTGATCTCTGTATTGTCTTCTCTCCTTTCTCTTTCTCAATTTCCCCATACCTCTCTGCTTTCTGGGATCATTCCCTAAATAAAATATACATAGTTACGTCCCTGTCTCAGGGTCTGATTTTAGGTAAATCCAAACTAAGAAAATGTCCTTCCTTCCTTAACACAACCTAAGTATTTTTTTATGACTAGAAGTTAGAGCTAAGGAAAATCTCCTGGAGCAGGTTCAGAAACATGCAGGTTCAATTCAGTATCTAAAAGCAGATAATTTTAACAAAAGTTTCATAGACTCTCTTTGTATCAAGTGTCTACAAGATTAGTTCTATAGATATAGCAATCTTGTTCTCTGATGTTTTGCCTTTGCAATTGTTAAATTTAAGCCACCATTTACCCTAAAGAAAATTGAAAAGTGTTCCAGGAACTATTACCATGAATTTGAGAAGACTGTGCTTTGGAGAACCAAAAGACTTATCTTGCTTTCTGCATGTCTTTGTTCAACTCATTTTAGGAGGCATGTAATTATCTGTGGGGAGTGGCATTGCTCTGATAGGCCTTTTCCAAGCCAACAGAAAATGGAGACAACTTTAAATTTTCATTAGCTTCACCATGCCTCATCCTGCCTGTCATACTGCTTGCTTGCTATTAGACAGCAATTACTTGATAAGCTCTTTTAGGGGAATGGAAATGCTAAATGATATTCACTTAGTGGAAACTTAAAAATCTGATCTCATTTCAGACCCAGAGTTCCTGGTACAGGAGAAGCTCAGAGAGAGGTTGGAAGTACCTCACCAAGATGGAAAGAAGCTAGTTCCTTCTGGGACAGAACATTGTAAAAATTCTTACACGGCATTTTTCTCTCAAAACGTCTGATGTTTGTTATTCTCATACTTTAAGTGAGTAATACTTTCATTGACTTCTAGATTATTTCAACCACTTTCCAATGTTAAAGTGACATGACTTCATTTTATAAATGAAAATGGCAAAAATGAAGTTATCTTCATTCTATCTCTACTTAAAATAAACTAACTCTAGGGTTTGAGATGTCCGCTTTGCAAATCATCATTTTACTTTCAGAAAAATTAACTTTCTGTGGCTCCTCCAGAACACTACCCACAGTCTTTACTATTGAATTCTGTGCCCAGACTGGCACCCCTTCTTCTTTAAAGCATAATAAATAGAAATAGCTAAGCCAAATGACAACAGAGAAATCAAACTGAAAACTGTAAAAAGATTCCTCAGAATCTGCTTAGATAAAATGAAAACATTGCTCCACCAAGTTGGGCAGTTTAGCATGTTTAAACTTTGGGAAAATCCATTTCAGCATTTGTTGCTTGCTTAAACTGGCCTAGCAGACCCAGAATTAAAACACACACACACACACACACACACACACACACGCACACACACACACACACACACACAAAATGAATAGCCACCTTGGTTGGGAAATAGGCATTATTCACCCAGAGAAGGAAATGAAAACAGGATCAGATCCATAGAACAAAATATATATGCAAGGCGTATGCCATCTGTGAGGAGACTTTCTTACAGAGATAGCGCTCACAATCCCACATAGAGAAAAGAGATTATATTGACCATGTTCCGACCCAACCTGTCTGTTCCTTCCAGTATCTCTAGTCAATCAAATACAAGAAAGACCATTCCATTCAGAGTAGGATTTCTGAGCCAAAGTCTCATTCTGAATGTTATTATTTTTTAAGGCAGTGATCCAAAACTCAGCGTTAGCACAGACTAGTGATTATACTAACAGCTCGAGCCAAGCTAGAGAGGAGGAAGAGATTGCACATCTGCTCTGACTTTAATGCCAGCTTTCGTTCCTGATACTGAGTCCTCAGAGAGCAGAGTGGGAGTGCTTGAATTGGGTACCATATAAATTAATCGAAGTCAGCTCCTTACAAATAAATTCACCCAATCCAATGTGCCTCCATTTTATTAGAAAATAAAAAATGAAAATTAATTAGCTGTGGTACTCTGTTCTATTAAATAGGTTACTCACCCATATGAGTCTTTAATATTTTTAATGTTGCATAGATACAATTCAAATTTTTAAACCCATTTGGAAAATAGTTTCCTCTATTTATTAGATAAATCTGCTGCAGAAATGAGCTAAAGAGGAAAAATGTTGTGAGTCATGCTTTTACCCAAGAATGAGCCAAAGTAGAGCCCCCTACTTTGCCACTCTCTAGCTGTACAACCATGGAAAGTCACTTAATCTCTTTAAGGCTCAGATGCCTTATTTTCAATGAGAGAAGATTGTCCTAGGTCATTTGTATGAGCCCTTTCAGCTCCAACATTCTATGATTAGTCAATGATTGCAAATTTTCCATTTTGACATCAGATTTCAGATTATTTTATTTTATTCCAAGCCAGAGATAGAAGTTTATAAAACTGAGAACATAGAATTAAATATTCACCCAGAAATACTCTGCACAGGATTATCTTCATTTGGTTTTGATACAAAACAAACCCATTCAGATTTTCCAGTTAGAGTTATAATTCAAGGGAGACATAACTCATAGCTCTATTTGTGCCACTATATGCCTGGCACCATGGAAAGTGCTTTACACATATTGGCTCATTTGATCTACATGACAACTCTGTGAGGATATCAACTCAGAAAAGTAAAAAATTCATCCATTATCTTGACTTTAGAAATTGACTAAAATGGCTGACTCCAAAGCCCATACTCTTTGGCATTGCCTTATAGTGACTTAATTAGGGGAAAAAAGAAAGCACTTACACTGGGCACAGCCTTTCAGCAGGAAAATCCAGAAATTTGTTTGTAAAAGTGTGTGTTGGCATTTCCTGACCAGCCAAGAAGTACTAATACATGTGCAGTAAAATCAGGACAGATATCCTTAACTACTATTTAGTGTTCTCTTAATTCAAAAGGAGTGAGACGCATGGCAGATTGTAAACAACTACATTTGAAATAATCATTTAAGATATGCACAAGAAAAAGACAAGCAGCTCTACCTGGTACATTAAGATTCACTTTGATTTCATAATAATTTCAGAAATACCCCCCTGCATTAAAATTATCTCAAATTTTCTTCAAGAGTAATAAAAGCAGAGGTGGAGTTTAAAAGATCAGGTAACAACAACAAAAATATTTCCTGTAAAACTTTCAGGAAGGGATCAGATTTTCTAGTTGGATTGTTTTATTTCTATAGATATTACTTTTTTTGAGAATCACAGTTATATTAATTTCCTTTAAAGTTGTAATAGGTTAACAATAATATCTTTTTCCTACATGAAGATATTTCAAATGTCCTGAATGTTGATTTTATAAAGTTTTCTATACAAATACATATAATACAATAAATGCTTTTGACATTTCTTGATAAGTTGCACTGTCATTCTCACATTAGAATGTTTCAATGCACCAATTATAAGCTTTTTGTAATGAGGTATCATATTTCCTATTTCTTTTGTATCTCATATATTAGGTAGAAGCTCATTAAATGTTTTAAGGCACATATTTTATATGCACTTAAGAAATAAAATTCAGTGTTTGTTCCTAAAGCAATTCCTATTGTCATTTAAGCCTTCAAATACACAGGAAAAGGAAAAAACGATGATAAATAGCCATATAATAAGATGTCTAATAGAAAATCATCAGGAAAATTTTATTCCCTTTGGTCTTAATTCAAAAAATGCAAACACAAGAGGAATATACAAGTTTCCCTAAGTCTTTTAGTGAGTAATGTCTTTTTCTCATAAACCAAGATAAAAAGAAGAGAAAAAAAATTTCCCAAAAATGATATAAAATTGATCTGACAATAGAATGAGTCATCTTCTATTGATGCAGGGTCTAGAAGGTCACTGTGCAGGAAGGAGCTTTCTGAGTAGCCATGATGTTTATATATGGCATTCATTTACAAAAATTTCAAATTATTTAATTTTATTCCCTTAATATCATAGAATAGATAATATTTGAGAAAACCAAATTCAGAGAAAAGATGAACTAGCTTGATCAAGATAATATAGTAAGTAATTAGCTTGATTGCACTATTTCACAATGTATACACATATCAAACATCACATTTTACACAGAAAACATATGTAATTTTTATTTGTTAATTATACCTTAATAAAGTTAGAGAAAATTTTAAACTAAAAGCTCAATTTTTAAAAAAGATTACATAGTAAGAGATAATGTAAGGACTTGAACACAGATCTTAAGAATCTGAGTGCAGTCTCAATTTTACAGGCAACAAAAAATACCTAATTATCAGGAATGATTCTAGACAGTATTAGCCTTTATTTTTAGCATCCATTAAATTATCTTGAAGTAACACTGAAGCACCAGTTTAAAAAAATAAGCAATTATCAAACATATATTAAATATCTAACATGTGCCAAGTTTAATTCTCAGAATAGAGATGATGCAAAACTAATAATATGGAGCTCATAGTTTAGTAAGAGGGAAAGACAATTTCAGTGCAATATGAGTTATAACAGCATGTGAGCAACATACAATGAAAGTACAGAGGGGGGAGCAATTAGCTGCACTCAGAACTGCTCTGGGACTAAAAAGTAACAAAAACGACAACTGTGCCCAGATTAAGCTAACATGATGTAAATCAGTGAGTGGACATGGCTCCCCCTGATCTCTTTGTTCCTGGTGGAGGTCATCCAGTGTATAAAGATCTCGATAGCCTGCAAAAAAGAAAGAAAGAAAGAAAGAAAACGTCACAGATGTGGAGATATTTAGGTTGAATCTAGAAGAAATAAATAACTTCTTGCTAGATAAAATGGAAAATGAGGCATTCCAGAGAAAGGGAATGGTGTGTGAAAATCCTTGGATGTAAAAAGACATGAAATGTAGGTTCAGAGAATATCTGAACCTACATATTTGGTGTGGTTGGAGAATGGAGTGTACATTTAAGGAAAAGGAAGTGAATGAAGCTAGAAAGAATAGATTGTGACCATGTAGTCCTGAATTTTTTACACCATACTAAGAAATTTGGATTCCATGTGCAATGAGGAGCCATTGCATTTTAACCAAGGGAGAGACATGATCAGTTATATAAGAGCACAATAATTCTGGTGGCAAGGTGGAGGCAGTATAGGACTGAGAGTTCAGGTAGGAAGATCAGTTAGGAAATATACTAGTTTTCCAACTCATTCTGAGGAGGACTTGGATTACCGTAGTGACAATAGATTGAAACCATAGATTCAGAGATATTTTGAATAGGAATACTTCCTGTGTTGACACCCTTATGACATTGTCACCATCTCCTCTCTAGTCCCATAACACCCTGTTCATACTAAAATGATTGTAATATATTTGATTAAGTGTCAGTTTCTATTTCTGGAACTGTGATTTAAGGACAGAAAATATGTCTTACTTGTCATATATCCACAGCAGCAAACAGATCTGGAACTAACAAGAATTCAGTAAGATGTTGATAAATATTTACTGATACTCTCAGAAAATTGTTGAAAAATTGTTGTAGATGTGTAATGGTTACTTTTATGTATCCATTTGATTAGGCTATGGCACCCAGTTGTTGAGTTGAACACTAACCTAATGTTGCTGTGAAGGTATTTTGTAAATACAGTTAACATCTACAATCAGTCAACTTTAAGTAAAGGAGATTACCTCAATAGTCTCATGCAATCAATTGAAAGACCATAAAGGCCTTAAGAACAAAACTGTGGTATCTCTGAGCAAAAAGAAATTCTACCTAAAGACTACAGCATCCTCTCCTGCCCAAGAGTTTCCAGTCTGCTGGGCTGTCTTACAGATTTCAGACTTGCCACCCATAAATTAATTCCTTGCAATGAATATATATGTATATGAACATATTTTATTTATAAATTGTTTTTGTTGAGAAAGAATTAGAAGATGAGAATGGAACCAGGGTTATAGTATTTCAAACTTAGTCAACTAAATGAAAGTTAGAAACCAATTGAGTCATAGAAGATCTTCTTCCTACCTTAGCCATTTAAGCAACAGCCACGCCTAGCGATAAACTCCCATGCATTAAACAGACAGTGCTTTCCTTATCAGAAATCATGTGACAATAAGAAACTTCTAAGTTATTTTTCTCAGCTTAGCCTCTATACAAATACGAAGATTTGAGCACTATGCTATTTAAAATTTTACCTGTGGTTTTGTATATCATTCCTCAGAAACACTGGTAGAGAAAACTATGAGAAGACTAAATCTCTCAGTAGACAAACTTTTGTCCACAATCCCATGGGCCTAGGCCAAAAGACTATGTTTTTAGAAGAGAGATTCTTTTAGGATGAGTAGAAACAATAAGTAATCTAAGATGTTGCATTAAAGGACTTTGCCTGGGTGGTTCAACTGACAGGGTTTGACTTCAGTAGTGCTCATCCTCTAAGTAAATCCAATGAAGCCCAACCATTTAATAATAAAATATTCTCTCTCTGCCTCATAGCTCTTCTACAGATTAAGCAAGATTCTTTTTATGGCAACCAGTAATCAGCAAACCATACAAGAGACATCTGTGAATGTGTCATGAAGTCACAGCAATGACATTTTCAAGGCAGCCCCTACTGCTTCTTAATGTTTTCCTAAGTCCATTTTAGAGGTATCTGCCGATGGCCCACTGAACACCTGCAGTTTCAAAACACCTACAAGGGAAAGAAAGGAACTATCACAGAACATAATGGGGGACATTCTCAGAGAGAATGATTCCTGCATGTAAAAAAACAAAAATTTTTAAATTTGCAGAACTGTGGTGGTTTAGTTGCAGCTACCATTGCTGCTTTCTGAGAGCATGTCTTACCTACATCAGCATTAAATGAAAAGGGATATGGGAAAAAAATTAAAATTAACATGCTCATTAGGCTATTAAGTTTAGTCTCCCACAGTCAAAAGTAAAAGGATAATTTCACTTATCAAATTGGTAAGAAAAAGTTCTCTGAATTGAAGGCAGTGACATATGCATACTTACACTCTTGGGTGTAAGAATTTTTACAACTTTTCTGGAGGCTAATTTAGTATCATTATAATATAGTATCATTTATGGCCTTAATGTACACTTCTCTGTTGTCTTAGTAATTCTACTTCTAGGAATTTATTCTAATAATCAAATACAAAACTTTACTTTTATAATTTATAATAGAACAAAATGCAGAAATATTCAAAAATAGGGGAATGGTAAATAATGGTATATACCACATATGATGGTCAATTTTTAAAAAATCATCTTAAAAGAATAAATATGTAAGAAAATGGCCATAATATATTTGGTGAAAAATATAGGCTATGAAACTATATAGAATGTTTATTTTTGTTTTGTAAATTATTTGCTTCACAATGTCTCTAAAATGTTTATATGTATATATGCATAGAGATATATGCACATATGAATGTAATACAATGTATTGTTTATGTATGTACGTATATATTTATACCTTTCAACTCAGTAAATCAATTTCCAGTCATCAATCTTAAGAAATTAATCCTAACAGACATAAAGATCTTTAACATATAATTATTAATGCTAAAAATATTAGCATAGATGAATGCTAAAGCAAATAAGATAGGAAGCAGCTATTAAAGGGGGAAATGAAGATAATACAGCAATATAACAAATGTTTATAATTTAAAGTAGGCTGAAAAGATGTTTATTGAAATATACTTGCAATTAGGAAAAATGTATGCAGAAGAAACAACAGGCTATAAATAACTCAAAACAACGAAAGTGGTGATGTCAGGGTGAAGCGACCTTTGTGTTTTTCCTTTTTTCTATTTTTCTTTAGTTTGTTGAAATTTTCCTAATAGATATAATAAAATCTCAAAAGTGTTTTAAGAAAAACATTGAGAAGAAGTAGTGACAGGAAGTTGAACTGAAACACAAAGGCTCAGCTTAGGGCAACTGAGAAATATGATGAAATGCAGGAGTGGAAAAAAAAGTCAAGTACAGAATTTCTCTGCTTCTGAGGGGAGTAACTGAACCTGAAGCTGAGTGAGTGAGGAGCGCACTGGGACAGAGGAGGACTCAAATGCCTCAACAATTTGGGACCCTAAAAGAGTATTAAGTTTGGCCTTGAAATGTGATGGTTTATCAGGGCAGAATGTTGGGGATTGGCAGAGGGGAAGACAGCGTTAATAATTTGAACACATTTCAGAGTGAGGTTGTGGATTTTAACTTTTATCTATTATTTATAGGACACACATCTGAGTTTTGCCAATTGTAGTAAAAGAGTTATTTTCTGAAGTACATATCAAGTAGGAGATCAAGAAAAGGCCCCCAAAAATGTCTGGTGACCAAAAAGAAAAAAAAAAAAGCAAAGAGACAATTTCATGGTAACCAAAATTTAAAAATTTGAGCAGATATAGAAAAAACTATGCCAATATTAAACCATGAAATACCTATTCTGAGATTATTTAAAGCAGAACTAAGTCTGCCAATCCTTGGGGCTATTGCTATCATGCTTGATCAGCAGAGGAAAAAGAAAATTACACCATAGCACTCTGGGATATTGACCCAGTTCTAGCCAAAAGTGAAATCCTGAACTGAGCATGGAATAAGGTGAAGACATGATCAGGAAATGCTATAAATTCCTGCACCCCAATCATGAAGTTTTAGCTTTATTGAGCTTTCACAGATGGCAGACACCTACCTTAGATAGTAGTCATGGTCCCATCATAATGAAACATTAAAAGTTTCATATCACAAAGCAGATCTAAGCAAATTACAGTTCCACTGAGCTAGGTCTGGACTTGGGAGTGCTTCTCGAACTTGCTGCTCTGCCATAAGAACACTAAGCACTGAGTTAGTCTAATCTTGGTATTTTTCCAGTAGAGAACATAGTTTCAAACCAAGATGACAAGGAAGGAAACATGAAGGCCCCTAGAAGCTGGTTACATTAACACCCTACCCACAGGTAGGTACAAATATTCATTTACACAATGTCTACCTTTAGCATTAAGCATTTACAAGAGAGAGAAATGAATTGAGTGTGATCCATAAGTGCTAAAGGAGGAGGCAGAAGAGACATGACCATGTCAACTGATCACCTTCCACTCTCTGTGGAAGTGCCAGACAGTCTCCATTTCTGCACCAGCTTTGGTTGCTGTCTCCAGCACCAACCACAGGGGTATGAGAAATTCCTAGGGTTGTCCAAACAGATACCAGTGATGACAGTAACCATGCTGCTGGGATTGAGTGTTCTTCCTGGCCTGGATGATTCCAGCAGACCTTTGCAGAAGTCCAGAATGTTATAGAGGTCCCAGGCATCCAAGTCTGGCCTGGTCACCCTGAGCCTTACAAACCTCTCAGACACAGAAGACTGGCATGGAACGTACTGGTTCTGTCTCTTCAGTTCATCCTCTAGGAAGGCGACAGCTGCCCAGGCCCTGTGGTCCTCCCTCTTCAGGGCATACAGTATGTCAACCACAATCTTGGGTATGATGAGGAAAAACTTACCGCAGGCAGCAAGTTGCTGGATGACTGGAAGATGCTCACAGAGGGCCCAGGGGTCAACGTACAGGTAAGGGGTCAAAACCGACTGAGTCTGGGGGCCCCTGAGCATCTTTTCTTGCTGTACCATTTCACACTGAAGCCAGAGCTACACTATGTCCTTGTAAAACCTGACCCATGAAGTTCTTTCTGGAAGCTACTAAGATATGTTTTCTGGTCCTTCAAGTATAGTGCTCACGGAGACATCCAACCTAGAGTCAAACCTCAGGAACTGTCCAGGGAGTCTAGTTGCAAAGTGGCCAAAGCTTCTGAGGAAGCAGATGCTCCCTGCAGCCTCATCCTGCTTGCTGAGTGGAGGTGGGTCCTGCTCTAGGCCGACTCTCTCCTGGCCAGCCTGCAGTGGAGAGTGCTGGCACAAGGCAACATCCTCAGGGAGCAGCAGGAACCTAGGTGTGTTTGGGCCTTTACAGCTCTGTGGCAGGTCACAGAGATGGTGGGACAGGCCCAGGCCTGGTTCCTGAAGGTCTCCCACTGAAGGCAGCAATTCAGCCGCTCAGACAGGCGGTCCCACCGGCTGAGTGAACTCTGTGAATGTGAGGTGAGGAGTCTGTGGTTGTTGCAGAGCCAGCCCAGTGTTACCTTGATGGTGAGCAGCAGTCCCTCCACAGAGAGAACCTTCAATTTCTTTTGAATGGTCTGGAGGTGGTTGTCAGAGTGGCCAATGGAGGCGTTCTGCCCCAAGCAGGAGCCAGTGGGAGGCTCTATCTCAGGAAAGCCGCTCATGTCCTCCTCGGTGCCAGATGTACTGCTGGAAGCCGCGCTCAGCTCAGACTGAGGCATCAGAACACTGTGACCAAGCACAAGCCATATTTCACTTGGAGCTTTTGGCTCAATGGGGCTGGCAGTTCAGCAGCAATAGTTGTTTTCAAAAGATCTAGGAGATGACTGGGAGGTTTACATGCCTCTGGCTTATCCCTGGGATGAACAGCTTTATATTTGGATGTGGCCCCACTTTCCTGCATTGCTTCTGGATTCAGGGAACCATTTCCTTCTTCATCAGTTGTATCTGAACAAGAAGTCTCGCTACTTGTTTCTGAGTGGACCTGTGAACTTAAGGATGTGTTTTCCTCTTCGTCTGTCTCATCTGAGTCACAGCAGGAATGAAAACTACCTTCTGAGTTGTAACCCTCACTAGAAACACAAGACAACCTGCGGCTTTTCTGGGATTTGCCACAGTGGGGCCCAACACAGGGGGCTGGAAAGTCTTGTCACCCCTCCCCAGTCATTTTCTCCTGGCTCCCATAGCTGGGTACAACCACCTCTGGAGTCAGCTTCGCTCTCTGGAGCTCAGCCTGGATCCATGTATTCATGTGTTGGATGAGATGAGAGAAAAGCATCGGGGTGAACGTGACTGTTGTCCTGTGCTATTTCAAGCCTGTTTTCCTCAGGATCTGCACACTCATGAGGCAAAGAACCACCATGTGGAAGATGAGGAGTCTGGAAGAACAAATAGCCTCTTGGGGGCCTTCTCTCAGTGGAAGCTGGGCTCGGGTCAGATAGACACAGCTGATAGGAAAGGCAGAGAGGAAAGTCTTCCAGAACCAGCTGGCACAGGGCTATCAACCTGGCTGCCCAGAATTTCCTCTGAGGCTGCAGAAGCCTCTGAAGATAGAGGAAGCTAACCACAGCCTTTTGTTATCCCAACACCTCCTCTGCCTGGGAGACAGTTTCTTTCCCTGGTACCTTTTCAGACAGCTATACCTTTTCCCTGAATGATCAAAGAGCTTTTTGAGGTTCCAAGATTCCCCTTTAAAAGGCACTTCTGAGTGGAGGCAGCATTGATAGAAGTACGTGGCTTCAACGTCATAGTACTTGCTCCCTGTGAGAGCTCCCAGCTGTTGAAGGGCATTTACATGTGCAGGGTTACTGACAGCTCTGTAATAACATCTCCATACCATGTCCTGGTGGCCAGACCTAGGAACTCATTCTTACAGTGCAACAAGTCTGCCAGGTAGAGCAGGCAGCGATGGCAGGCCAGTCGAACCCAGGCAGCCTCTTCCTCTGATGTGAGCCCTACCTTTCTACAGCCAATTAAGGGATCTCACTGTGAGGCCAATTTATGTAGCTCTGTAACCTAAGCTTACAGTGATCCCGAAGGAACAGAAAGAGGTGTTCGTAGAATTTGAAACCGCCCTTCAGATGAGCCTGCAAGGGGCCTCTCCAGTGCTTGAAAGTGTCCGTGTATTTTCTGTTGATCTTCAGTAGCAGCAGGACGTCAGAGTACGTCTTCCTCCAGAACAGCTCTTCTGCCTTCCTCCCATAAGCCACTGGGTGCAAAAAACGAGTTTGATGCAGACTTGCAGAACCATATTCCTGAGGGCCAGGACGTGAGGCTTTAGCACTTCTTTGCGGGCATTTTCTTTTCAAAGGAAAAAGTCAAGACACTGAGATGCCAAGCAAACTTCCTGGTAGAAGAGTTTGGCACTCAGGGCTTCTGCCTAGCTTCTCTCAATGGGGCTCGACTCTTTTCCCATGATGCGTATGTCTTTTCTAAGAAAAGACAAAAAACTACCTATTAGTGCTCACCCAGAGATCAAAAATATAATGATTATAACTGGAACAACAGAGTGGGAACATATAAGGCCTTCTTAGAACAGATAACTCCTGCTCCTCATTCAGATCCAAGTTTAAACGTCATTTCTTCCAGAAAGCCAAATCTAACTCCCCAAGTTAGATTAAACGTTTTCCTTTCACACCGCACAGGCTTCCTTTGGGTTTCTGGAACTCCATTGGTTGTGAATTTTTCTTGATTTTGTTTCTCCTGCCATAGCACATTATAATCACCTCTCGTTCCTTCTCCCAAACCGGACCACAAGGTTCCCTGAGGGCATGGTCTAAGCCAGTTCAGCATTGTGTCCCCAGTACTTAACAATACCTGTTTCAAGTGGATGTTTAATAAAAACAGCAAATAGGTGAGGGTCATTCCAAATGTTAGTTCCTTAAATATAGTTGTCAATTCCATGATTCTAATGTATAAAAGCACTCCATTTTACCATTCAAGATACATGTATAAGAGTGAAATAAAATTTTATGTAATTTCCATTAACTGCAATATAAAAGAAATGGAAAAAACACCTCCCATACCAAAATTTAAATTTAATCAAGGTTCTAGGTACTTTGGAGAATTCAACTGAGATCCCAGCAAAATGTATTTATAATACAAATATGGTGGAATTATATTTTAATGCAAAAATTATAAAATTTACCTCTCAGTAGAATTTGATTTTAGACTCTTAGGATAGAGAAAGAGAGAAATAAACAACTTATAATGTAAACAGAATTTATATGAAAGAAAATACAAAGAGTAAATACAAAATAGAAATGTCCTACTTTTCTTAATAATAAAAAAATTAAAGCAAAGTTGAGGTAACAATTTAATCATATCAAAGTAGTCAAACATATTATAATTTATAATATTAGATGCTCAAGGCTATGGTGAAACTTTTATAGACTTACACATCTGGTAGCATTAAAAGTTTTAAAAGTATCCTTTCATTTGTAAAAACATTTATGGGTTGCTGGGTTCTTTTACCCAGCAACCTTACCTATAGGAATGATTCCTAAAGAAATACATTAAATAAAGCCAAACCTATATTAATAAGAGGTCCATTCCAAGTATATCTCTAATAGAGAGAGGGAAGAAGGAAGAAAGGAAGTTAAAATTAACCTAAATATTCTATGATAAATGAATTGCTTATATGTGTGTATGTATATACATTATAGAAAACCAAGTCCATTAAATATAATAATCACATAGACATAAAAAATAATGGTTACTTGGAAAAAGAGTAAAATATAAAACAATAGATACACTGAAAAACTACATCTTCAAAAACTAAAATATAATCTGTAAGGATTAAAAGAGGTTGGTGTGATAGTGGCTGCCCCCCCAAATGATCCTTGATGGTGTTATTATTGATCATTCTAATGCTACTTCTTAGTAACTATAGTTTACAAATCTACATTTTTGAATCGGCATAAAATAAGAGGGAAAATAGTCATTAAACACATACTATAAACTTTTAACTCAGTAACTGGAATAGCCTTGAATGTCTTTATTCGTACATAAGACTCAATGAATATGTACAGTATCCATGCAGTATATTGGTAGAGCTAGAACAACATATAAAAGCACCTATAAACTGTTACTAGGATGTGAAAAGTTGAGAAAAAAGAGGGATGGGGGCAGAGCAGGAGAAGGGATTTGGGCAGGAAGGCAAGGAAGCAGCTAGAACACAAAAGTCAAACCAGTAGTGGCACAGCCTTCAAAATCTCCAAAGCAGCACAGAGGCCTTTCCTGGACAGGTAAATAAATGGTTATTTACTTATTTGTTGTTTTCAGTTCTGATAACGCTGACTGAAAGGCAGCAGAGTACCTACTGAATAGATATCTGGAAAAGATAGACTGTGTTAGATTAACAGCCACACACATACAATTTTTCTAAAAGAAAATTTATTTCCCTATCAAGCCTAGGAGTCAGAAGCGAGAAGGTAAAAGCTGGAGAAAGAAAAAAGATTAAGCTCCAAATACTATTAGAACATTTTAGGAGAAATGGATTCCACTTGAAAGCCAGATAGAAATAGGAACTGACTGAAGCCATCTATACTAGCCTTTCTCCCTTTCCCTTAACCACATCTAGTGACTTCTGGTGACATTCTTCTGCAACACTACCTGAGAACCCTACTGGGAAGCTGTGGAAAACCTATTTGCAAAGAGCATAGGCCTAGAGTCACCCATATTTGAATTAGGTTTACAATAGGCATGGAGACCTCCCCCCGTTCCCACCCCATATTTTCCAGGTCTCGTACAAGGACAGGATATCAGATGTTAGAACAATTTTGTAATCATAACCTTAGCTGGGATGAAGCATGGATATAAATACACTTAGGTTAAATCAAACTCATGAACATAGGGTATAGCAGAAAGAAAACCAGTTCCAAGAAGATGTTTTCAAAGGTTTGCCTAAATAATTCTCTAAGAACCATAAAGAGGCCTTAGATAAAATAATTCATTCATAAATGTGACAAAATGAAGATAAGTTCTCTAAAGATAATCTTACCTCTTAAAGAGCACTTAATTTGGGAAATTATCCTTCATTTAACATATCCAAAGTAGAAAACTAATCAGTTTGAATCTATCTTCTCAGTTTAAAAAAGCAAAATACATATTTATGAATATTTATTGATTTTTCTGCTAAATTCTAGGAACAACAATAACAACAAAAAGCCATGAATTTTGGTCATGGCATTCAAAGAGCTTATAGTCTACATGGCACAAAACACCCTAGTTCTCTACACATTTGGGCATAATCTATGAAGTTAAAATATAATGATTTCCTCACAGTTAAACATTTTCAAACCGAACAATTCCTAGCAATTGTTCGTCCTCTCTGAATGAGCATACATGAGAGCTGGCTCCCTGACCCACCTTACTCTAATGATTAGGCCCACTTAATCACTACCTTCCAGGACCACTTTCTTCTTTTGAGGACATTAAGACAAATTTTCCAGCAGGTGTACTGACACCAGGCAACTCAGCACAGCTGTCTCTAATGAAACCATTGACCAATCACATACAATTCTCTGAAGCTTGATGTTTCCTGAACTAAAGCTCCTAGAAGCTCAGAATCTTGTTTATATAATAAAAGGAATAAAATTCAATCCCTTCATTGAAATGGATCCAAAAGAGGCTCTCTGTACCTTGCCTTTGAACTCACCAGTAAACCGGAGCCCCTGGAGTTTATGCCTGCTCAGCCCTCCGCCTCCCCAGGCTCGAATCCCACACACTAGGCTCTCAAAATGGAATCTATTACTTTATGTAGCACCTGGATTGGCTTTGCATAATTGGCATCAGCTGGGGACACTATGGCCAGGAAGGCTCATTCAGGCTGCTTCCTCAGGCAGGTAACCCAGACAATACAGAGACAGTAGGAGAGGCAAAGAGCAGAAGCTGAGATAAATTAGAATAGGACCACAGAAACAAGAAAATTAAAACCACCCTAATGTATTATACCTGAAAAATATATGTATTTTGCATTCGCTTGAGAAATAGGGTAAACTATTTCCTTGCAACTTAATTAGGTGAGAAAGGACAGGGATTGCCTTATAACGATCCCTGGTCATCAAGGACTAAGCCCTGAAGTATCAGCATTTCCTATCAATCCAAATGGGTCAACCCTACTTCCGATGCTAGATCCAACTTAGAGATATGGGAGTTCATACTCGCCATGGAAGGACTAGCTAGCTGCAGTCCCCACAATGCTTTCAGACTCAGGTATATTTTGCACCTATTTCTTGATGCACTGATCACTTTTTCTGAACTGTAGCAAAGAACAATGTTCCCAAGGATAAGTCTTTATGGCTTAAGTCCAGTAAAGAGATTCCAAAACCAGATACAGAGATCTCACAGATTCCTAGAAAGCTGGACATCAGTGTAGCTAAAAATCATTTGAACATCTTAAAATGCAGATTCTTATTCACGGAGTGTGGGGAGGGGCCTGAGATTTTTATAGTTCTAACTTCCAGATACCAGTGCTGCTGGTCTGCTGACCCCTGGGCTCAAGCAATCCACCTTCCTCAGCCTCCCGAGTTCCCAAGTAGCTGGGACGGCAGGTGCACGCCACCACGCCCAGCTAAGTTTTCTATTTTTAGCAGAGACAGGGTCTCCCTCTTGCTTCAAGCTGGTCTTGAACTCCTGACCTCAAGCGATCCTCCCACATCGGCCTCCCAGAGTGCTAGGATTACAGGCATTAGCCACTGCGCCCGGCCATCATATTTGCTTTAGAGCTACTAAATAGCATTTCTAATTTCTGCCTTTGGCCTAGAATTAATTTCATTACAGGCCTGGTTCTTAAGAACTAAGGCCAACCTTCATATTATTAGAGCCCCTCCTAGTAAAGTCAAACTAAAATGAAATCAAATGCATAATAAAAAGTACCTGTTCTAACTCCACTAAGCATCCATGGCAATGAGATTGATCTGGAAACTCTATATCCCTAAGCCATACTGGAGGTTAGTCCTGAGTAAAATGCATTTCTCTAACCCAAAGATTTATGATAGCCTATAGGTCACATTTAGCAGGCTTCCAAATTAACTGCCTGGGGAAGGTCCCATGATGCATGGCTTACATCCTATCCTTGAGTAAAGAATCTTACCCTGAGTCCCTCAAATACTATCATAAGTTCTGTAACCTGCTGATACTAAAAAGGACACTGATATTTTTTTCTGAATCATGAAATTTTGCTCATTTGCTTCTGAATCATGAAATGTTACAAATTGTCTTGAACATAGAACATTTTAGCCTGTATGTTATAATCTGTGGCCAGTGATTGTAAACAATCTGTATTGTACCCTCCAATGAAAAAGGACAACTCGAATATGAGTCAACCCCCTCCTTTTTTCTAAACTTTCGTTTAATATCCTGCCAACTTGTAACAGACCCTGGAACACTTCCAACTTTGTTGGTGTGTCTTCTGGGGTTGACCCTCATATTTGGCTTCCAATAAACCTTTATCAAATTATTTCTGTCTCTGCAACCTTAATTTTGGTCGACAGCTATATGTACCTTACATGAGAAGGCTAATGAAAAGATGCCTTCTTCCATAAAGATAGCACTATAGCTATGTTTCTGTCTTCGCCCAGCCTTATCAAGTCATAAAAACTTGTTCTTTAGAGCCTTGTACAATTATGGGAATCAGGAAATCTTTGATACATGAGCCTCAGGAAAAACAAAACCAAACAAACAATAAACTCCCGAGCAGAGACTGAACATAAGCATTTTTTCTTGCTCCTTGCTCACCCTCTGTATAGCCTGGAGTAGTAGAGACTGTACTTCCTAAAGAAAAAGGGTGATACAGATGGAATTAAACCAGTTTAGTTTAGCTTTTAGGCTGGATTTGGTGGTTTTAATTAAAACTCCAACCCAAATAGTTAACTGTTGAGAATCCTTATTTAACTTCAAAATACCACGAAGAAAACATCCCATGAGTTAATCCACTGACAAATTGGATAACTTAGATGAAATGAACAAATTCCTAGAAAGACACAAACTGCCAAAATTGACTCAAGAAAAAGTTTAAAATCCTATAGGCCTATAACAACAAAAAAAGATGTTTAATTAATTTTAAAACTTCTCACAAAGAATAGCACAGGCCCAGGTGACTTCACTTGTTAATTCTATCAAACAGAGAAGAATTATTACCAATTCTTCAGAAGCTCTTCCAGAAAGTAGAAGAGGTGAGAATACTTAGCAAATTATTCTATGAGGTTAGAATTACTCTGATACCAAAACCAGAAGAAGAAACCACAAGAAAACTACCAACCAATATCTCTTATGAATAAAGATGTAAAGGGCTTAGAATCTATAAAGAAGTCAAATAAATCAGCAAGAAAAAAAATCAAGAACCCCATTAAAAAGTCAGCAAAAGACATGAACAGAAACTTTTCAAAAGAAGACAGACTAATGACCAACATATGAAAAAACATTCAACATCTCCAGATCATCAGGGAAATGCAAATCAAAACCAAAATGAGATATCACTTAACTCCAGTTAGAATGGCTTATATGAAAAAGTCCCAAAGCAACAAATGTTGGCATGAATGAGGAGAGATAAGAACACTCATACACTGCTTGGTGGGACTGCAAACTAGTACAACCTCAATAGAAAATAGTATGGAGATACCTGAAAGAACTAAAATTAGAACAACCATTTGATCTAGCAATTCCACAACTGGGTATTTGCCCAAAGGAAAAAAAAAAAAGACATGCTATAAAAAAGACACCTGCACTTGAATGTTTATAGCAGCACAATTCACAATTGCAAAGATGTAGAAAAACCCAAGTGTCCGTCAACACGAGTGGATTACTAAAATGTGGTGTATGTATACTATGGAGTACTACTCAGCCATAAAAAATGGTGAACTAATACCTCTTGTATTAACCTGAATGGAACTGGAGACCATTCTTCTAAGTGAAGTATCACAAGAATGGAAAAACAAATACCACGTGTATTCACCATTAAATTTGAACTAATCGATCAACACCTATGTGCACGTATATTAATAGAAATAACATCGGAAATCAAGCAGGTGGAAGTGGGGAGGAGGGGATGGGTCAATTCACACCTAATGAGTACACTGCACACTATCTGGGGGATGGGCACACTTATAACATTGACTCAAACTGTACAAAGCAATATACGTAATCAAAATGTTTGTACCCCCACAATATTCTGAAATTTTAAAAAAATTCATTAAAAAAAAGAAAGAAATCATTTTCCTGGCTATGAGCCTACATTAGCAATTTTACACTTCAGCATTGCCTTTCTATCCCAGCATATAGTTTTTTAATGATATTGGTAATACTCACAAACAATAAATTCACTCCCATATATTACCTAAAAAAAGATGTAAAATTCTTCAACAAAATACTATCAAACTGAATCTAACAACATATCAAAATGATAATATACCGTGACTAAGTAGCATTTATCCCAAGAATTCAAACTTGCTTTAACATCTGAAAATCAATTAATGTAAAATGCCACATCAATATAATAAAGAGGAAAAAAGTATTCTCATCTCAATAGTGCAGAAAAAGCATTTGGCAAAATCCAACACCCTTTCAGGATGAAAACACTCAGCAAAACTTCCTCAGTCTGATAAAGAACATCTACAAAAAGCCCATAGCTAACATCCTACTTAATAGTGAAAGACAGAATGCTTTCCCTCTAAGAGCAGGAACAACACAAAGACGTCTACTTTTGCCACTTCTATTCGACATTGTACAGGAGGTACTAGCCAGGGAAATAAGGGAAGAAAAAAATAAAAGGCACCCAGAATGAAAAAGAAAGGTTAAAACTATCTCTATTTTCAGACTACATGATTTCCTATATAAAAAACCACAAGGATCCCACAAAAATTATTAGAATTAATAAATGATTCAGCAAAGTTTCAGAATACAAAATCAATTGTACTTACACACTAGCAATGAACAATCTGAAAATGAAATTAATAAAACAATTCTATTTACAATAGTATGAAAAGCATAAAACATTCGGAAACAACTTTAACAGCGGTGCAAACTTATACTCTAAAAACTACAAACCATTGTTGAAAGAAATTAAAGACTTAAGTAAATGGAAAGACATCCATGTTTATGAATCAGAAGACTTATGGTATGATGGCAATACTCCCCAAATTGATCTATAGATTCAGTGTAATCCTTATCAAAATCCCAGCTAATTTTCCTGAGAGAATTCACAAGCTCATCCTAAAATTAATATGGAAACACAAGGGATCAAGAATAACTAACACAATCTTGAAAAAGGACAGAGTTGGAGGGCTCACATTAACTGATTTCAAAATTATGATAAAACTACAGTAATCAAAACAGTGCAGTAAAAATAGACATAAAGATCAATGAAATAGAAGCGTTCTGAAATAAACTCTTAAATGTATAGTTAGTTGATTTGCAACAAGGCAACCAAAACATTTTAATGGGGAAAGAATAGTCTTTTTAACAGTGCTGGAATAACTCAATATCCACATTCAAAAGAATAAAGTTGGACCCCTTCCTCAAACAATACGTAAAAAATTAACTCAAAATGGATCACAGACTAAATATAAGAGCTGAAACTATAAAATTCTAAGAGGAAATGGGAGGAAATGTTTGTGACCTTGGGTTGGACAAAGTATTCTTAGACACAACACCAAAACCTAAGAGACCATACTAAACCTGCTGTTTACCTCTTATGAGGGATATTTTCATGAACTTAAATGGTAATTCTACTTTTTTATACTAAGAAAAGATTATTCATCATCACCCAAATAGAAAGATTGAAACAGCAAGTTCCCCTTCAATAGTAACACCAGTTGTCAGATGTTCTGGCTGTCAATGTGACTTCAGAAAGTGTTTGTGTATCCCTGACTGATAAGGAATGAGCCGTCTATGCCTATTTTGACCTGACTGAGTGATGTCTTAATGCACTACAATCTCCAGGGAAGAAGATGTTCTGTATACTTTGGAGACACCATGTCCTACCATTTTCCAGAAATTATTTTGTGCTGTGAAATAGAACAATAC
>NW_012147841.1:3002467-3003351 GCF_000956105.1 Propithecus coquereli
AGACAACCTACAGAATGGGAGAAAATTTTCAGATGCTACACATCTGATAAAAGGCTGATAACTAGAATCTATTTAGAACTCAGGAAAATTAGCAAGAAAAAAATCAAACAACCCTATCAAAAAGTGGGCAAAGGACATGAACAGAAACTTTTCAAAAGAAGACAGAATAATTAATGGCCAAGAAACATATGAAAAAATGCTCAACATCCCTAATCATCAGGGAAACGCAAATCAAAACCACAATGAGATATCACTTATCTCCAGTGAGAATGGCCTTTATCAAAAAGTCCCAAAACAATAAATGTTGGCATGGATGCGGAGAGATAGGAACACTCATACACTGCTGGTGGGACTGCAAACTAGTGCAATCTCTGTGGAAAGCAATATGGAGATAACTTAAAGAGATACAAGTAGATCCACCATTTGATCCAGCAATCCCATTACTGGGCATCTACCCAAAAGAACAAAAGACCTTCTATAAAAAAGACATCTGCACTCAAATGTTTGTAGAGGCACAATTCACAATTGCAAAGATGTGGAAACAACCCAAGTGCCCATCAATACACCAGTAGATTAATAAAATGTAGTCTATGTATACCATGGAATTCTACTCAGCCACAAAAGACAATGGTGATATAGCACCTCTTGTATTTTCCTGGGTAGAGCTGGAACCCATTATACTAAGTGAAGTATCCCAAGAATGGAAAAACAAGCACCACATGTACTCACCAGCAAATTGGTTTCACTGATCAACACCGAAGTGCACATATAGGAATAACATTTATTAGGCGTTGGGCAGATGGGAGCGGGCAGGAGGGGATGGATATGTACATACATAATGAGTGCGATGCGCACCATCTGGGGGATGGACACGATTGAAGCTC
>NW_012147841.1:3003401-3004355 GCF_000956105.1 Propithecus coquereli
AAAAGATTATTTTCATGCCTTCAGGGCAAAGAAGAAATTTTTAAATAGGACTCTATTCAAAATGCACTAACCAAAAAGGAAAAGATTGATATATTCAATTGTATCAAAATTAAGACCTTCAATTAAAAACAATCTTTAATGTAGTAAAAATTTTATTAGCAAAGGATATTGGCAATGTTCATAACAGTAAAGGACTAATATCAAAATGTTAATATTATCTTTAAGTCTATGAATCATAAAGAAAGAGATAATCTAATCATATGCTTCCAAAAAAAGGGAAATCAAACGGCCAATAAACATTTGAAAATACACGTACTCTCATTACTAATCAGAAATTTGCATTTAAAATCACAATGAAGTATGGGACATATCCTCCAGAGGGCAAAAATGCTTAAAGTTTGAAAATATCAAGTATTTGCAAGTATATGAAGTAAGAAGAACCTTCATATATTGCTGATATAATTACTTTAAAAACAGTTTGGTTTAATCTACTAGTGCTGAACATTCACATACCTTATACAATGTAGCACCTCCAGTTTTGGATTTACGTTGTGGAAATCTCTCACATCTGTGCACCATCTGACATATGAAAAATATTTCTAGCAGCATTGTCTGTAATGGATAAAAACAAAACAAACGAAAAAGTAAAAACTAAAAATATCCTAATTGTATATCAACAGTAAGTTGAATAAATTATAGTATATCAATACAGCACCAAAAATAAATGAATCACACTACACACATCCATGTGAATCTATCACACAAACATAACATTGAGCAAAAGCAGCAAGCCACAGAAAAATATACAAAACATGATGGCATTTATGCTAAGGCCCAAAATAGGCAAAACTAAGCAATGTATTATTTATGACTACATACTCAGACAGCAACATCATTTAAAAAACATAAGGGAGTTATGAACTTTTATATGTAAATTTAACAATTTAAAAAATT
>NW_012147841.1:3005635-3012006 GCF_000956105.1 Propithecus coquereli
AAAATAGAATCACCTGTCAATCTTTCAAAATGTAAATGATTCCCAGGTGTTTGAGATAAATCAGGAGTGGTCAGTCACGTGTAATTAGGAGGGTATGCTGTGTAAGATTTCTTCTAGACTAACTCTGATATTCTTTACAAATCTTCCAGAAACAATACTGCCTAGTTTTCTAGTTGTAGCATATTTAGAATTTTTTTTCTATTTTATTTTTCTTCCACAATGGGCCATAAAATTCAAACTGTAATTAAAAATTAGCTCTCAGATGCAAATGATAATCTTTTCATCTATTATTATAAACAACATTCCTATTGAAAGCACTATGGCTTTATGACAAAGCCCTCATAAGATAGTTAAAAATGGCCAACTTAAATGTAACTCTCATAATGAAGATGCCATCTCTCAGCACCTGTGTTCTAAAGGATTGTTGGAAATAATATATACCTCTAGGTATATCACAGGAAAATACTGCATGATGATAAACTTTGGAGAATCTCTAGGATATTTATAAAGCAACATATCTCAAGATCACAGGAACATAAAGTGGTTCCACTGTGTTTGCGAGCCACTATGTTCTGCTGTAGAACACTGATTTTAAGGTCATAGACAAATTGGAAAATGTCCAGGAAAATGTTTGAGATGATTAGGGGTATAAACATCATGAAGTTTAAAAAAGAAGAGAAGAGAAGAAAGGAATAAAAAAAAAATGCTGATGGCCTAAATATGTTTATTTTAAAGAAGAAAGAAAACACTAAAAGGAGACTGGATAGATGTCTTCAAATATTTGAAGGATTATGAAAAGAAGAAATATATCCTTTTTCTGAATGTCTCCAAAAGGAAGCCAGCATATTTTTAAGTACATGTTTAAAAGGGCAGGTATCAATTTAAAAAATAAAAAGAGAACTTTTAATTACAGCTGTCCAGAATAAATGGGCTCTCTGATGAAATAGGGATCTTTTAGCCATGGTAGGGGTCTAATCAGAAACTGATAAATCATGGACACAGTATAGATGACTTTTGCTTTTGGGTAGGAGATTGACTTAAATGACTGCTAACATCCTTTTTTAAATCAAAGATTCTCAGATTTCCTCCCATGATGATTCATTAACCTATTTTCAGATGCTGCTTACCAAAATGCTATGGGTTTACATAAAAACTAAAATTATGTTATTTGAACATTCATTTTGGCCAAATAAATTAGAAAAGAAGTGGTTTTTTTTCCCTTTATCTGGTCGCTTCAATTGCACTGAATGGCACTTGAATGGATCTCTACCAAATCTGGACAGGATTTATCTGAAGCAAAGCCTGTGCCTTTTAAATAAGATCTGCCATAGTTTAAAAATAGCCCAGATGAACGAAAGAAATTGCAATTTCAATTCAAAGAAGAACTGACACTAGCAAGCACCCGTGTGCTGATGGAAGAGTGTATACAATCACTGTCTGAAGGCAAATGCTTTAGTCAGAGAGAACTGCAAGGACAGACTCCCTTTCTCTTTACAGTATGAGGATGAAATCTGAACTTTTCTGTCAGTGACAAGGTTAGAGCAGCACACCACCCACACAGAAAATGAATCAGACACAAAGAACCAGATTCTCCTAGAACTTAAAGCACTTTTGGAAGCCGCCTTAACTCTTTCAGAATACCAGAAAACAACAAAAAAAAGGAAAGTAGCCAATAAAACTTTTATAGCTATAAAAAGTTAATCCATTTAATACTATTAATAATGTTGGGACAAGGGAAAGAATTCCAAATATCCAATAGTAGGGGATAATTAAATGAATTATAGTTTATCCAAGTAATGTATTATTACCATATTTTACAATCATTATGCTCATTATGCATAATTATAAACCATAAGGCAAATTGATAGGTGCTAGGTTGACAAAAAAAATTGTGAAGTGGCAAGTGCTATGTTTAAAAAAAAAACCTATGTAGAAATTTTAGGGTGCTTAACAAGATAGCAATCTACCACGAGATGCCGGCTCTGCCTCTGTACTTGAAAAATGATTTGCACAAATGAGAGGGAGATTGGTTGATTTTGGAACATAAAACTGTAAAAAGCTCTGACGAAACAGAAGTCGGTTAGGCCCAAGTCAGGTGGGGGAAATGAGGAAAGGGGAAAAGGTCTGCTTAGAGTAGAAGGAGGTCCAAAACCATGATCATGGGAATAAACTGAGAACTTCTTTCTTGTGCCTTTTATTCTAGCTCACATGGTCTTGGATCACAGTCCACCCAATTACCAACTTCAGGTAGCATAACAGCAGAAGAACCAATCAGAGCTAGACAGAGACTTCAGGGTAACATCCAAGTAGGGATAGATCCTGGAACCAGTAAGAAGGTGCAGGTAGGCGGGCCAACACCTAACCATTTGTTTCCTTCTCCTCTTTGATCCTGTGGTCTAAAAGCAATAGCTCTCAAAGTGTGGTTCTTGATCAGCAGTATCAGCAGCATCTGGTAACTTGTTAGAAATTCAAATATTCTTCACCTGCCCAGACTTACTGCATTAGAAACTCTGGGGAGTGGGATCTAGCCTTCTGTGCTTTAACAAGCATGCCTGATGATTCTGATGCATGCTAAAGTTACAGAGCCACTGGTGTAGGTGGTTTAATCCAAAGGAAGCAACTCACGGAAAAGAAACATGCGCTGGGGGAGGTATGGAGTGGATGACAAAGAGGTAGCACCAAGGGCATCAAGTGTGAGGGAGGAAAGGATGGGAAGAGGCAGTGGTGTAGCCCAGGTGGTCACCTCAGAGGCCCTCCACCCTAAAGTACACCCAAATCGACGTCCTAAATTCAACAGGAGGAGCATCTGCCCTGTAGAAGGAAGACGACAAACTCAACACTCTGTAGTGGAGGAAGCTAAATTAATGGACTGGATTACGTAACAATTTTAAGTAAAAAATTTAAAATAAATATCCTCAAAGAAACAAGGGAGAATATTAGAAACATGAAGCAGGAACAGAATCGTAAGGAGGTACATATTGGAGATACTGGGCATGAAAAACATAACAGTTGAAATAAAAAAAAAACTCAAAGCAGTAACTGAAGAGCAGAAAGGATAGTGGATGAAGAAAGTACTGTAAAAATAGAGTGGAGTGAATGAGATCTGTTTGCTATCACTTCTATACATTAAAAGCACAAATTAACAAAGCAACACAATGTATCTTTCCAGAATGTGTATTTGCAATACATCTCAACAGAGATTAAAGAATAGAGTGAGTAATAGGGGTGCGAAATTAGAGTGAGGTTGAAATGAAGGGGAAAATCATCAAATAAAATGAGAAAGTCCTTACACGATTGATGTTTTCTGCTATGAGAAAGAGTATGATTAACTCAGTTCTCTGTCTCACAGAACCCAAAATAAGATTCTTTTTTAAAGAATGTAGCTATTTAAAAAGATTGTAAGGAAGGGAATGCACAAAATAACAATAGTTGTGTTAGTATTGGATAAATTTATGGGTATATTTTCCATAAATTTAAAATTTACTATAATTTTGTTTTTATAATAATATTTAAACAAAAAATGAATGCTTTCATTCAAACTGGAAGTACTTTATGTGCTGAGATAATCTGACACTAATCAATTTATAATCAATTTGCAATATTGGACTTTTTTTTTCGGTTATGAGTCACATGAAAAACAGTACATTCAACAATGCAATGTCATTTTAAGACATTAATCCTTGAGATAATAATACAGACCTTCAGTAAATGTCATCATAAAAAAGGAACGTTTACGTTCAGTTAAATTATCTAGGGTTTCTGGAATTTAGTGTGTCAGTTGCTGTGTTATATTCATTAAAAATTCCTATTGAACAACCTTTATACTACAAGATTAAATTGCTTGGTATTTCTCTCTAGGTATACATGAAAATTAGAATAGACCTAATCTGCATTCTTAACAGTACATACAATGTTTAAGTATTATATTTAAAATTTGTGTTTTCATGCCAACGTATTTTTAATTATGATGAAATTCATGTAATATAAAATTAACTACTTTAAAATATAGCGTTGGATGGCACTTAGTACATTCATAACAGTGTGCAACCATCACCTCTATCTAGTTCCAAAACATCTTCATGGTCCCCCAAGCAGATCCCACACCACTGAGCAGTCAGTCCTATTCCCCTTCCCCCAGCTCTTGGCAACCGCTAATCTGTTTTCTGTCTCTATAGATTTAGCTATTCTGGATGTTTCATATAAATGGAATTATACAATATATTCTTGTGTTCCTTTTTATATCACTTCTAAAGGAAATCATTTTAATTGATTTAGTCATTAAAATTTCTGATTAGGACAGCCCTAATGATTTAAACTATATTAATTTTCGAATAGATACCATTGTTCATATCTGTAAACTCCAAACTTAATGAGATGTTGAGAAGTAACTAAACAATGAGGCAAATACAAATGATACACATCTGTCTAAGTCTGGCCTCATCCTATAAACCACTAAATCAGATTCCTTGCAATGCCCTGGATCTCATGAATATACCATGCCTGTTTACCCCTCCAGGTCTTTGCATGTACTCATCCCTGGAATGCATTTCCCCCCTTTGATCACCTGAAGAACCCTGACTGATGACTAAGTTAAACATCACCTGCTCTTTAACAGTCCCCATTCAAAACCCACTCTGACCTATCTTCCATCCCCATGTTACCACTCTGCCTTGTCCACGCCTATCCTATTGTACTTACCACATTGCACTATAAATAATATGTTTATACTCAAATCCTCTACCAGATACTGAATACTTCTGTATTCCTAATACCTAACACAGCACCTATAATTTTCTAAGAAACCAATAAATTGTTGAATAAAAATGAAAGAATGGACAAAGTGATCACAAATGTTCTGTAGACCACAGTTAGATAACCTCTGATTGATAACAGGGATTCTCACATTGTGGTCTCTGAACAAGCAGCGTAAGCACCAGTGTGAACGACCTGAGAACTTGATCAAAATGCAAATTCTTGGGCCAAACTTAAGACCTGCTGAGTCAGAAACTCTGTGGGTGGGTTCCCGGCAATTTGTGTTTTAACAAGCCCTACAAGTGATCATGATACACACTCAAGTTTAAGAACCATTAAACTAGAAAATTGAGAACAATGAACAGCTGACTTAATTTGGCCTCCTGAAAAAATGTACCTCCTGATTTTCCTGTGATCAGAGGCTGCTCGTTCCAACTATCTTCTGCGGGATCCTCCTCCACTTGCCCACACCTAAATGCTGTAATGCCTCTGGGCCCAGGCTTCCGGTCTCTCTTCTGTCCACACTCACTCTATACCCATGTATGTATACCTTTTGTCTGCTGGTGACATTCTGATTTACACCTCTACTCCCTACCTCTATGAGCTTGTCTTACATTAATCGGCCTTCTCAGTTTTTCTACTTGGATGTCTACTAGGTATCTATTGAACTCTTATTCTTCCCCATAAACCTGTGGCTCCCACCTTCCCCATTCTCAATAAATGAAAACTATTTATCAGGTTTCCAACCAAAAAACCTTGAAGTCATCCCTATCTCCTCTTTTTATGGCACCTCACATCCAATCCAACAGCACATTTGTTGCTGCTACCTTCAAAAGATAGCCTCAGCTATCACTCATCATGACTGCTGCCGCACTAATCCAAGCCACCACCATCTTTTGCCTGGATTATTGCCCTAGAAAAGTTTTTCTGCTGGTATTCCTGCCCATCATCACAAACATCCACACATTCAATTCTCTAACAGCAGTCAAAATATTAACCAGATTATTCTATTTCCCATCACACATTTTTAAAAAATCCAAATTCTTTCCATGTCTATAAGACACTGCATGATCTTGTCCCCCAAACCCATGACCACCATTCTTCCAGTGATTCTGGTATCCTTGCTTTTTTCAAACACCCAGGTTTTTACCTGAGGGCCTGCATCCATACCATGCTCTCTGTGTATAAATCTTCTCATGGCTCCTAGAAAGGTCCCTCAACACCCTCTTCTTCATCCCCTCTCCCACAACTCTTTCTAAAGTATCACCTACCCTACCATCCATCTACTTTCTGTTTGACATTGTCTATATTAGTTTTCTACTGCTGCATAATTTGCAGCAGTAGCTTAAAACTCAGTGGCTTAAAATGACACACATTTATTACCTTACTTTCTGTGGGTCAGGAATCTGGGCTGGCTGAGATGGGTCCTCTGCTTCAGGGTCTCTCAAAATCAAGGTTCCACAGGGGAAGGATCCACTTCCAAACTCAGTGGTTGTTTGTGAAATTCATTTCCTCCAGTGTTGTTGGGCTGTGGGCCTTGCCACACGAACCTGTGCAACATGGCTGCTTGTTTCATCAAACCAGAAAAGGAGACAGTCTGCTAGCAAGATTGAAGTCAC
>NW_012147841.1:3013606-3014624 GCF_000956105.1 Propithecus coquereli
TAAATTCTGATTTTCTAAACTGATTTAGGAATTTCTGAATTTAATTGACTATTATATATCTTCTTTCAAGAAAGAATAATCAAAAGAATGATATATTTAAGACACCAAATGATTTCAATACAAATCAAACTGTCAAAATCACTCACTTTCACACAAGAGTAGTTGAGTTCAAATCCATATGAAATATCATGGTATGATCAAGCAAATGCTTCTTATGCTTGAATGGTCACTCAACCAGGCAGTCCGGCAGAAAGAAAACACAGTTTGGCTAAGTCTTTGTGTGCAGCCCATGTGAAGTAAAAGGTTAATAATTACATACAGTAAATATTCAGTGAACATTGAATATCTGAAGAAACATGAGAAAGAATAACATCAAGGAATTTAGGATCCAAAGAATCAAGGCTATTACATATTTTACTTCCAAAAATGTTTCTTCAATGCCTACTAAACACTAGGAGCTCCATAGTGCTGGGAAAATGAAAATTTTAAAAGATATCAATAAAGCAGGGGCCCTGTACTCAAGTAAATTGCTATGTGGAAAGCAATGAAAGTCTAGCACAGTGGTGGCTCTCCTAGAACTCAAAGAACACTTGAACTAGGTCTTAGAAGTTAGAATTAAAATAGGCAGAAAAGAAGTTGGAATGTCAGCTGCAAAGCAAGAAAAAATAAGCTTTGTTAAAAACAGGACATAAGGAATATTAATATTAGATACAACTGAAGTCCAAAGCTTTAAAAATTATGTAACACTTTATTCAAATATTTGGATTTTTTTCCCTAAAAGTGGGATGTATAAAATGCCTGTACCCTTGTAGAAAAAAAAGTAAAAATCCAGATAATGTGAGAATCTGGTGAAAAATATTAAATTTAGTGTTTTAGATATTATATTAGTTTGCTATGGCTGCCATAGTAAAGTACCACAGACTGAGTCTCTTAAACAACAGAAATTTATTTTCTCACAATTCTGGAGACTGGAAGTCTGAGATGAAGGTGTCCACAGGGTTAATTCCTTCTGAGGCCT
>NW_012147841.1:3027279-3029925 GCF_000956105.1 Propithecus coquereli
GCACTTAAATTTGGAAAAAGGTGATTCAGTATTTTTTTCAGTGTAAAATGTTTTCATAAAAAGGTAAATATATGTTACATGTATATAGATCACATGTGACATATATAGCTATAGATAGATATCACATGACTTATTTTACAAAGTTGCACTCTTAACAACTGTGACCCACCGTAAGTAATTTTGCTGCCTTTTAAATACAATATTTGTTGTTGTTATTGTTGTTCTCAATGTCTTCATTCTTTTGTATCACCGCAGTGGTTGAGAAGGCAGTCAGAGAGCTTAAAAGGATGTGAATGAAAAATATACACTACACCTTCCATCAGGGCTAACTTAGCACTTACTATGCGCCTAGCATTTATCCACATCTGCACCCTCACCCTGTTTACACACTTGAGCATGTCTCATAAACCCAGCCAAGGCGACGCCCAGCTCCATCTTGTTCCAGTGAACACATTGCGAAGAAATACCCAGAGAAGTTCAATTACATTCAGCAATACTGCTGATGTCTGAGTCATCATTTACTTTTTGGGGTAAAGAGTGGAAATTGCACTCACAAACTACCTTCTACCTGCTAAATCATTTTATTTGGCAATTGTGCTCAGTGCTGCTGACAGAGCCTACAGACTGGTGAGTGATAAAGAATCATTTTTTTCCCTTCTTTTTCGAAAGCTGGAGCCCTCTTCATCAGTTGATTGCTGTGCAAATGAAGTGAAATGATGACAGTAGCAGGCTAAGGGGGCTCATTCTATTTTCTTTTTTTTTTTTTTTTTTTTATTCTAGCAGGAAGATCTATCATCCATTGGAAAGACATTCAGTCCCTGAAAACAAGATCTTAATGCTTCATCAAAGCTTGAGGAAGCCTGAGGATGTTTTGGAAGTTAGCCCATTAGGTGTGTCTGCAGGGCTTTGTGCTTTCCCCTCTCTTTCCCTTTCTTTTATCCTCAGCTGTCTGGATTCTTTTATCCTTAGCTGAACAGCAGCCAATGAGCCTGAGGCAGTCAATAGGATCTGAAAAATAGCAGTTAAATTGACTAGAGGCCAACTCTTTTACATAGATGGCACATCACAGACTTCACCCTGATCTTGGCTAGTTTATAACTGAAAACTATTAAGCACAACCCCAAGGAAAAAAAATGAGGATTGTTAGAGAAAATTTATGTCACTACTAGGAGGGAAAAATTCCCCTAAATATATGTAACTGTTGGGTTATCTTTCTGTCTCCTTTCTTAGACCGTCAGCTCCTTGGAGGCAAAAACACCATCTCATTCATCTCTCAAACTCTGGCATTCATAAGATCTGGCACCTGGTAATTGTTCAAAACTGTTCAAAGAATAAATGGGTGTAAATTAATGCATGCGAGCATTTTCCTTATATTACTTACAGCATCCCTTTCTTATTTTATTTTGTTTGATTGTGACCTCAGAGCCAAAAATGTTAATTTTCATGCTAGTTTATACCTCAGTACCTCTCAATTAGACTATTGCAATTGTCCTCCAATTAAGTGCCCAGAGTTTTTGTATCTTTAGTACTACGTACTGAAACCAAATTCATATTACTATAATACTGCTTTAATTATGTTAAGTCCCTGCAGAGAAACCTTGCACAGTTCCTCATTCTCTGGTAAATGAATTCATCCATGAAAGAATTCACCCATCTAGCCAGATTTCTTCTTTCACCTCCCTTCTGCCATTTGACTAGTGTTCTTCCAAACATAGGTACTGGGTTTGCATCAGTCTGTAAACATGTCCATTTCTCAATTATTTTTTTCTTCTCAGAAAAGTTCCCTTCCCTCCTATTCATCATTAAAATGTTGATTCAGGTGCCATTTCCCCTGTGACATCAGCCAAAAAAATAATCTCTCCCTACTCATACCATACTTTGTTGGTAACCTTCTTATCACTAGCTCCATGAACAAATCTCAATGACAATTGTATGTTTTTTTATAATCCTCTCTCTTAACTAACCGCTTGATCTTTTGAGTTGTTTCCCAGAAACAATGGATTTTCTGCAGTACAGAGGAGTTGAGATTCTGAAGGTCCCAGCGTAGACTTCCTTACACCAGGACTCACCATGCCCCTTGACCTGCCCCAAGGCACATGACCTCTCCTTAAAACTCCATGATCTCTATTAGTCAGAGAGATGGACTTGAGACAGCTTCCCCCATTCTCCTGACAAGACATATGTCGTATTAAAAAATTCATTTCTTCCTCAGCAATCCTTGTTTTCTCAATAATCGGATCTTTGTGCAACAAGCAACTGGACCTAGACTGAAACCCCCTGTGGTTTCAACAACATTCCCATGGTGCTTGTATCGCACACTGTTAAACTAAATTATTAGGAATGCTTTGTCTAACCCGCTAAACCATAAAGAGAACAGACTATGATATGTCTATTTCTGTAGCACCCCAGAGCACCTAGCATGACATCTTGCACCAGTTTGCTGCAGCATTTTTGGATGAATGAATGAATAAAAAGGATTTTACAGAAATTCAAAATATCATATTTCCTACTTTTTCATTCATCCTCCAATTGGCATTGCATAAATTTTGTTTTTAAACATGGTATAGACAGTGAAAGGAAGAAATAGGTATAAAAGAAACAGAGAAAGAAAACCAATAGAACTGCCAGTCAACTAAATAGGTAGAT
>NW_012147841.1:3029975-3032068 GCF_000956105.1 Propithecus coquereli
AGCTAATTTCTTTCTGTTTTTAGTAGAGCCGGGGTCTCGCTCTTGCTCAGGCTGGTCTCAAACTCCTGACCTTGAGTGATCCTCCAGCCTCGGCCTTTCAGAGTGCTAAGATTACAGGCGGGATAAACAATTTCTGAAGGTCATTTTTAAGTCTTATGATTTTATATCCTTTCGTTTGTTAATTTGCAAGTCTTTTTAACATTAAAGATCAGGATGAAAGAAGTCTAGGCTAAAAAAAGATGTCTAAGGAATTAAAACTGTAACAGAAGTAAAGGTCTGAGAAAGAACAACAAAATGTTGTGAGTTGTCTCTTTAACCCCACCTCCCATCATTCTTTTTGGGAATTAATTAAAACCTGTATCCCTTCCCAAGGCCAGTAATCACAGGGGCAGAAAAATATTCTTTGCTGTTTGTTTTCTAGTATTAATATCTTAAACCACAGGAGATGGCTGAACAGAATTGTCTGGACAAGGGTCATGAGATCGTCATCAAGGAGAGAAAGTTAACTGAAACCACCAATTATATTAGGTCATTAAATATGAAATGTCAGATTTAGAATCAGAAGTTTAGTTTATTATATCTCAAGCAAGAAGCACTACAATTAATCCAAGTATGCACCTAAATGATCAACGCAGTTTTGCCATCTTAATGGTAGCTTGTTTATGCCAGCGCGAAGAAGCCTGGAGAGTGAGTGACAATGAAATCGCAAAAGGTGTTTTCAACAGCTTGTTGAGAATTGAATATTTTTCCTTGCAAGAAGCTGTCCAAAGCTTGGAAGAAGTGATATTCAGTTGGTGCAAGGTCTGGTGAATACAGTGGATGACAGAGAGTTTCTAAGTCCAGCTGCTGTAGTTTGAGAAGCGTTGTTTGTGCGACATGTGGTGGAGCATGAGGTGGAGCAAGAGGATTGGCCTGTCTCTATTGACCAGTCTTGGCTGCTTAATTGCAAGCATCCTCATCATTTCAATCAATTGGTTGCAGTAGACATCTTCTGTAATCGATCAACCAGGTTTCATGAAGCTGTAGTGGGTAATACTGTCGCTAGATCACCAAACAGACACCATTAGCTTTTTTTGATGAATATTTGGTTTGGGACCGTGTTTCAGCACTTCATCTTTTTCCAACCATTGTGCTAAATGCTTTCAATTGTCAAAAAGATTCCATTTTTCATCACATGTAATAATATGGTGCAAAAATGGTTCTTTATGTCATGACAGCAAAGAAAGGCAAGCTTCGAGACGATTTCTCTTCTGATACTCATTTAATTCATGCAGTACCCATCTGTCCAGTCTTTATGTTGCCTCTTTGTTTCAAATGGTCCAATATTGTTGGAATAGTAACATCAAACCTTGCTGCTGATGCATGCATAGATTGAGACTGATTCGCTTCCACTATAGCTCATCATTATCCATCTTGGTCTCGGGTCGCCCAAGTGACTTATTTTCAAGATTAAAATCACCAGGACAGAACTTCTCAAACCATTGAAGTACTGTGCGTTCATTAGCCACATCCTTCCCAAACACTTCACTGATATTTCCAGCCGTCTGTGCTGCATTGTTTCCACAACAGAATTCATATTCAAAAATAACATGAATTTTTTACTTATCCATGGTTTCACAAAAGTTACTCTAAAAAATTTGAAAGATTAAGGATGTACCTTCACAATATAAATAAAACAAGAAATGTCAAAGTAAAATGTCAGAGCTATCAACTGTCAAACTTAGTACCTAAGGAAATCGGACATTTCATACTTAATAACTAATAGTTAAACAATACACTGAAGCCAGGACATGTGACACCAGTCAGGAAAACCTGAGCCTGACCAGTGAAAATTCCCCTTGAAAAAGCCCTGTTTTTCTGCTTAAAGGCAGGATGGTGGTCTTTGAAATGCTAATCCACCACTCACTCGTCTCATTTGCCGGAAAATTAATAAACTTCTCTTTCCTTTTCCTGAAATCACTTGTCCTCGTTCTTCGTTCTCATGGCCTCAAGGATAAGTACTGAAATTTGGTAACAAAACCATAAGTAAAATATTAGCAATTAGAAAAGGCATTAAATTTTGAAAACACTAGTCTGTTGTTTAAAAAGAAAAA
>NW_012147841.1:3032118-3034195 GCF_000956105.1 Propithecus coquereli
CAGAGTGCTAGGATTACAGGCGTGAGACGCCGCGCCCGGCCTAATCTCCTTTTTATATATGAGGAGACCAGTCATACTGGACTGAGGCCCATCCTAATGACCTCATTTTAACTTAACCTATCCCCAAATACAGTCACATCCTGAGGTACCACAGGTTAGGACTTTGACATATGAATTGGAGACATTGGGAGACACAATTCAACATAACAGATATGCGTACATTGACCTTAAGAGTAGCATATCCAAAAAGAGATCATCTTACATCATTGTGATTGTAAGGCAAGAGTATGTGTAAGAGGTAATATGCAAAAAAAAAAAAAAAAAAGAGTTCATATGCAGAGATTTAGAGCTGGGGTATATCTACATGGAGAAAATAATAGAAATTATAAAAGTAGAAAAGCCCACGGAAAGAAAATATGTAGTAGGGGAAAAAAGCAGCAAGCCAAGAAAAATGTATTCTTGATTTCTCTGTTTTCACTTTAAGTACTTAGAAACAGTTTTAATGTAAGTCAGAAAGTGTTAGAGTTAAAGGAAACCTGAGAGACCCTCTTTATTCCACTAAGGAAAACAAAGACCTAAAGGTTTTGTCTCTTCCAAAGACAACTCTGCTAAATGGTGGCAGAGACTGACTCCCGTTACAGTGTTCTTTTCACCACTACAGATTGCCTGAAATAATTAAATAAACACCATTTCAGTTATCATATGTTTTCTAAAAACATAAAATTTTTTAAAGGACTTTGAATTTTGTATAGGCTTGGTATAGGTAAATTCTATGTAGATGGCTATAAATAAAGTCTGAATATATTGTCTAGACCTGTTCTATCCAATATAGTAGCCACTAGCCACATGTGCCTACTTAAATTTAAATCACTAAAATTAAAAAAAAAAATTTAAAACTCGGTACTTGTATTGTACTAACCACATTTCATTTCAAGTGCTCAACAGCTACATGTGACTAGTGGCGACCATGCTGAACAGCATAGAGAAGAGTTTTATCATTGCACAAAGTTCTATTGAACTGTTCCATTCCAGCATATTCTAGAAATCAGGTAGAGGGCTCTTCCAGAAAGTTTGAGAGACCTCAGTTTTATAATTCTCTCAAACAGTAGGTGGTGGCTCATTTCAACTACAAACATCCATATATAATATGGCAAAGAGAAGCCCCTTGCAAAATTTTCCTTCGTATTTTTAGCTTCCCATTGACCTTCATTCAATGAGGCTAAACTTGATCTCTAAAAGGCCAAAAATATAAAGACATATTGTTGATTTTAATCAATTTTAAACATTTTGAACAACCTAAAATGGTTCAGCATAAATTCTAGATTATTCCAAAACCTCTTGTTCATGAAGAAACTCTGTGGATTCTTCTTCCATTCCTAAAACACTATGGTCATATCTGAAGGGTAGATGATTGTTTGCCATTTCATCTAAATGTTGAATTATCCTTTGCCCATTGCAATTCCTTCACCCATTTGCAAATTTTAAACCAAGAAATTATAAATAATTAAGACTGTTCCCAAATTCACAAAGAACTACCACGAAAGTGAATACCTCTATTTTCAAACAAAAATATAATTTGATGAGGTTTATGTCTGCACAGACATAAATGAATATTCTGAGAAGTAGGAGGGCACGTTAGAATGGTGAGCACTTGAGTGAGATTTGCCCTACGAACAGGTGTGAAAGCCCAGGCAGAGTGTTTCTCACAGGGTGGTGTGAGTATTTCCATACTTACCAAATAGAGTTTTCTGGAAATGAAGACTCCAAAACTTCTTCCCAAACCTCTGAAATCAGTGTCTCTGTGGATAGTACTGGAACCTGCATTTTTAATGTACCCCTCCGGTAATTCTACTCCCTAGTAAAACTTAAAAGGAATGTGAATGCTAAATCTAAATCAATGCTCATATGTTTGGTGTAATATCTGCAAAAATTATTAGCTGTTCTGGCCATGAGAGTTCTATACTAAGGCATGAAAGAACCTCTTATAAAAAAGATATCATTAAATGTCTTTATTTTTGTTGTTTTGTTTTGAACAGAAATACTAGCTATACTTTCAACTGTAATTACAAAGTCAGAA
>NW_012147841.1:3046830-3067515 GCF_000956105.1 Propithecus coquereli
ATAATAATAGAAATAAAGTGCACAATAAATGCAATGCACTTGAATCACTCCAAAACCATCCCCTACCCACTCCAGTCCATGGAAAAATTGTCTTCCATGAAAACAGTCCTGGTGCCAAAAAGGTTGGGGACCACTGCTCCAGGGAGTATATTGATCCAAGCAGTGTGATCGATATTATTCTTAGCTACACTTGGTTTTACCCACTTTATTTCTTCAGCAACAAAAATTTCCCCAATATCTATTGTTAACAAAGAATCGTGCTACATGTTAGCATTCCTAAAAACTTATATATACTTTATACTTTTGAAGGAGGTTAGAAATATTTTAACCACAAAATATATTTCGTTGACATAATTTGAGATAGCTGCCATGAGTCTCAAAGATAGAAGTAACACTGCAAGTCTGTCTTTTTTGGGAGAAATTTAAATATATAGATAATCTGCATTAATACAGACAGGTCTATCCTTACCTTGTCTAGGAAAGATTAACCGAGAGAGTGTGACACCTTTAAAGGTCTGAAAAGAAACATTTACCATCTATTCTCTTTGAGGGCTGCTATCTATAAGGTCTCACTTATATAACAAGACCATGTTTGCTAGCTAGTGAAGCTTCTTCCTTTCTTCCTCCCAAAAAGCCATTTTGCTGTTCTAATTCCTCATTTTTTTGAATCCTATGTACCTCATTAAAGAATTGAATCTTCATTCTGAGGGTTCCTGTGTTTACGCATTAAATAAATTTGTATCTTTTTGTTCTTATTAATCAATCTGCCTCATGACAGTGATTTTTCAGCAAACCTTTATGGGGACAAGGGCCTTTGCTCCCTATAGTTTGTTGAACCCTGTGGGTCCAGGACCCTTTGATGTCTACACTTTCATCAGTAAAATCATATTTTATAGTCATTAATGTTATTTTATTTAAAGGGCATCTACTCTGAATCCCTTCATAGATTCCTTTTGTATTTATTCCCTTATTTCTCTGTGTGTCTCTCTTTTTTAGCTTAACTTTTTACCTAATATTTGCTATGGAAAAGTCATTGTGAGGTGGATTTTATTTATCCAAAGTGCTAGAAAATTGGAACTGTTTTTATACTCGAAACTTACTGTGAATCAATAAAAAAGAATTCTACAGGACATAAAGTGGGAACCTCCGAAGACAGAAATAGAAGTGAAATTTCCAAAAACTTTGGCATTAAAATACTATATCAGGTTTTATGATTTGTAACCTTTGAAATCTTTTATACCAAATGTAAAATTACAATTCTCAGAAATAAAGACCTTTATAACCTACTCAACAAGCAAGAGAATTTTCAATATTGAATCACTCTGAATTCTGAAACAAATATTTGTTAGCAAAAGGTATCAGATATATCAAACACCAAAGAAAAATTTAGTATCTTTACTTGTACCAATTATTGTTTACAGACTTATTTATAGGTAAAATAAAATAAGTGTAGATATCAGAAATAATTAGGAACCATGTATTACAGTTACAATTGTGTACAGTAGTTATCATTAAGAAGTATTAGTAATACCAATTATTTTCCTGGCAATTAACTTCATTTTCAAATCTGTGACTTTCATGGTTCTTTGTAGGCTATAAGAAATCTTTGGATATAAGAATCTATTTTCAAACTATAAACACTGTTAACCAAAATACTGCTAGAGATCCAAAATATTCTTTATTTGTGAGTTTCAGGAAGTTCTGAGGGATATTTATCTACCCAATCCATTTAGCAAATACTTCTTTAATACCTATTATGTATAGGCACAAAGCTAAAATATAGTTTCCATTTTCAAAGAGTTTACTATTTAGTGTGATAATTATAAACTGATGAGACAGTGACTGTGATCATATTTGAACAATGAGCTTTTGTCCCACTGGGAATATCCATGTATCAAAGCACTGTGATTAAAAGCATGGACTTTGCTCTCAATTGTAAGGGATTGAAAACTAATTCTTACTCTTACAATCTGTGTGAACTAGGTAAGTCACTTAACCTCTCCGTTCTACTGAGTTTCTTCACCTGAAAAATAGGGATTTAAGAGCACCTACCTCGGAGTGTTGTTTTGATGATGAAATATTTCCTGGCACAAAGTAATTGCTCTGTCAGCAATTGTGGTTGTGGTTGTGGTTGATAGTAGTAGTGTAGGTAGCAGTATTGCAAAAGTAGTGCTGAACTCCAAGGAATATATGGGATTTTACCTAACCAAGAACAGAAGGACACATATGTCAGGTAAAAGGAAAAGTAATTGAAAAAAGGTTTGAAAAAACATATATAAACATATTTTTATATATTTATTCAAAAAAGGAAAAGTCATTTTGTATTTGCATATTGAGTCCAATTAGGCCAGTGGCCAGAGAAGAGGTGAAAGATAAGGTGAAGTTATAAAAATTAAAATTGTCATATTCTTCATCTAATACAAATTGGGATTTTCAGTGGTTAGACTAGGGAGACACTCATGCCTAGAAATGTTGCTAAACTCAAATACAAGCAACAAAAGTGTTACTGGGAAAAAAGCACATTATCAAGTCCATTCCCTCAAGGCATGAATCATATGCACTTAGAATCGCAAATATCTTTTAATAGAGAACCTCTCTCTCTCTCTCTCTCTCTCTCTCTCTGTCTCTCTGTGTGTGTGTGTGTGTGTGTGTGTGTGTGTGTGTGTGTGTGTGTGTCTGTGAGAGAGGGAGAGAGAGAGAATATCTATTCTCTACATCCAATGGGAACCTCTAAGCTAAGAATTACTTCCATTAGATGTGGGGGGGTATTCCTTTTGAAATAATTAAAATCTGTTCTAGTCTCATCATTTTCTTTTTTTAGAAATGTTATTACTGTTGACAAAAGGTAAAAAATGAAAACAAAATTACTTCTGTCTGATTAATGGAGCTCTGCAGCACAAGCATTAGTACATATTCATTTGAACAATTAACATATCAAAAAAGTATATTGTGCCAATATATTTCATATTTGAAACAAATCTTCTACTCTGTGTTAATGCCCTGAAAATGTAGGAATCAAGTGGATATATTTAAGTCATTAGATAGCTCTGTCCATTTTCAAAATTGATATATCCCAAGTGAAACTGACCAAACTCTGCTCAAAAAGCCAAATATATTCAAGATAGGAAGTCTCTGATTTAAGATGAGTAACTAAAAAAGAAAAAAACTCTCAGATGCATGAATCTTCAAGAAGTAAAATAGGAAAGGAACATCCTCCCAGCCAGCATGATATTTCAACCACATCTCTGGCTGGTTTAGGTAAGCTCAGACAAATATCTCATATCTTTGGGCACTGTTTCTCAATTTCAGGCCACCTGCAACAGAATCAACTAGAATGTTTATTAAAAAATGAAGATTTATGGGTTTCACACCATACATACTGAATTAAAATATCTGCATAATAGCACCTATAAATCTGAATTTTTGACAAGCTTTCTTTGATAACTTTTATGAACACCAAATTTGAGAACCAACATGTTTGAACTTCAATCCCATTTTCCTAAAGATAAAGGGTTTCAAGTTAAAAATGGTTATTGTGCATTTACTATGCACTTTACTCTGTTCTAAGTGATAAAAAGGTTAGACATCAGGATCAATTCTTACCTTCAAGAGCCTTACAACAGTGGAAGAGTGAAAATCTGGGAGACATTGAATGTGTGCTATGGGCCAGGTATTGTGCTAACTTCTGTGCAAAGAAGACCCTCATGTAACATCGCAATAACCCTGAAAAACAGATACTTTAAGTAAGTTGAACCCAGCTCAGGGATGCCCTTTCCTCTAGAGGAGAAGAGTTAATTCAGTAAGATGAATGAAATCCAAGTAAGAGTTCACTCACACACTCTCATCATCAGTGATAATTGCCAAATGTGAGAAATGTACATTCCCAGGACTCCACCTCCCCAAGGGGGAGCACAAAGAAGAAGGGAATCCCTGCAGGGCTCACCATAGCAAATTTCTAGGATGTAACTGGAGACTTCATTCAAGAGGGAAAAACTTGCAGAGAACTCATACGAGAATATGACAATGGAGAACTACAAGAAGATGGTCTCATCAAACTTCTCTGACTCCTAATATGAACCCCAAAATGAAAGGAAAAGAGTTCTAGGGACCCACTCTTTCCCTATTTTGGGAAGTCTTCTGGTTCATTCAACCTTTACCCAGACCAGGTTTAGGGCTCCTCCAGTGTACTCCCATAGTTTCACACGCTCATCTGATTAATAATATGTGTACAGTATCGTAGTCATTACCTGTACCATAATATATCTGTGTTTACTTAACCATCTCTCCCATTGAACCATTAGCTTGTTGAAGGAAACAACTGTATCTTTAGCTATACATACAAATATATATATATTTGTATATATATATATCTCCAACATCATCAACCTCACATACTACCAAACACATAGCAGATATATATTTGCTGACTTTACATACGAACATTACAATTGAATGATTAATTTACATATTATGTAATTATATACGTGTATTTATTTGGTTTAGAGAAACAAAAAGAGGCAATCCGTAGAAGATAACTTTTGAAATGGGCTTTGACATATGGGCAGAATTTTAAAAGGTAGAGATGGGAAAGGAGATCATTCCATACATTCAGAAAAACGCAGCAAATGGCATAAAGGCACGAAAGCAAGAGACTGTCAGTTGGACAGAAGCAGAAGGACCCAGGTGGAAATAAGGTTTGGTTAGGTGCCATGTTCTGCCAGAGTTCACACTTACGCAGGCAGTAGGTAACTGTTGAGTTGACGTGTAACATAATAACAGGTGCGCTTACAAAAAATAAGTCTAGTGGTAAAGTGTAGGATGGACTCAAGAGCCAAGACACAGCCATGACATGTGACTATTGTAACAGTTGAGCAATGAAGTATTATGTGGTGGCAATAGGAATGCAGCAGGAGCTAACAGGCAGGAATTATACTGCTGAGGTAGATTCTACGTAATTTGGTAGTTGCTTGGGTATAGGAAACACAGAAGAGTCAAAGATGACTGAGGTTTAGAACTTGTACACTAGAAGAACAGTAGCCAGCAAGGTGAGGGACCAAATATTCCAGGAAGATACCATTTGAAACATAATTGAGGGCTTTTAAAGAAAGGTCAGGGTTAGAGATGAAGATGTGTATAACATACCAGTACAGGTGATAGATAAAGTGAGAATGGTCAAGATCTTAAAAGGAAAGAGAAAACAAAGATTGAAGGACAGAATTTAGTGAATATTCACATTGAAGGGAACAGGGAAAGAGGGATACTTATAATCACCTCAACTGTGAAGACTTTTCTGACATGCCGGTAGTGTTAAACATCTTTTAACTTGTACCCCATCATGTCTTTAATCTCCCTAACATAGGTCCTGGCGAACTGCTTCAATTTTTCTTGTTACCTGCCTGTCTTCATTATTAGACTATGAACTTTTTAAGGGTTGAGTCATGAGCTCTACACATCTCTATCACCAGCATTAGTCCCTACGCTTAGCACGTCATGGGTTCCCAAAGGGTAGAGGGATTAATGGATGGATGGATGGATGATGAGTGGATGGACAGATGGAAACATGAGGGATGGATAAATAGCGAAGGAGATGGAGTGGGAGGTGTAAGACAGGAAGCAAATCAAAGAGTTAAGAGAAAAGAGAGGATTGTAAAACTTACAACGTTCCTCCTCATCTCTAAAATATAATAAACCTGAATCAAAGGCTTCGAAGGTTAACTATCTCAAAAGTACCCCATGGGATCATTAATTTTGTATGATTCATCCTGCTAGCTCAAAATATATCCAGAATTCCAGAATTCAACCACTTCTCACCGCCTGTATTTTTGGCATTTTGGTCCAACGTACCGTCAGTATCTCGCCTGTATTGTTACAACTGTCAGCTAAATGATTTCCCCGTTTACACCCTTGGCTCCCAACAGCCTGTTTTTCAAAACAGCAGCCAGAATGATCTTTTGTAAACAGAAGTCAGGTCTTGCCATTCTTCTGTGTTCAAATCTTCCAATGATTTCCCATCTCAATCAAAGTTAAGCCAATGGCTTTAAAATGGCACATAAGGCCCCAAGTGATCTGCCTGCTCCCCTCAACCCCACAATGATCCCTCTCCAAAGCCATCTTTCTCAACTTTCCCCACTGCCATCTACTCAGCCACGCTGGCCTCCTTGCTGTTTCTCCAACATCCCAGTATGCTTCTACATCGGGGCCTTTGCACCGGCAGCTCCCTCGGCCTGGCATTCTCTTTCTATGGACATTCCTGTGACTTGCTCCCTCATCTCCTTTGCTCAGCTCGCAACTTCTCATGAGAACTTCTCAGTGAGGTCTTCCCTGTGCACCTTATTTAAAATTATAACCCACCCACACTCCCTCTCCCCCTTCCCTGATCTTTTCCTGCATAGCAAGTTACTATTCATCCACTCCATCCCCATATCTACAAATCTTACTCATCCTTCAAAATCCTTAAGGATTTCCCCATTCCCCCAGGCCCACCCCAATAAGGGCAGCTTCAGCTTTCTCTCCCTTTTCTGAAATCTACCAGAATCGATTATCCATCATATCATTTATTACTGACACTTGGTTATTTCACATTGTTACTTTCCTTAACCACGTTTTCATCTGTTTTCTTTTTTTTTCTCCTCAACAAAGCTGTAAACCTCTTGAAAGCAAGAGCTGGCACATGGTGCTTTTGTATATTCTTTCCCAACACTCAACACAGTGCTAAGCCCATAACATGGTTTGATTTCAATAACTATTCCAAGGAATGAACATGTCATATCAACAATGACAGTTACCATTTACAGAATAATTACCAAATGCTGGGAGCAGGAAAGAGAATTGAGTAGCTCACCCAAGGCCTTGCAGCAGGTAAGACAAAGTACAGGATTTAAACAAAGGTCTGTTTAACTCCACTGTCCACATTTTATTATTCCTCCATCACTGCCCCAAAATTAGTAATGTCTATTCATTAAGCTCTTACCATGAGCCAGGCACAATGCCAGACACTTTACACAGGTTATCTCAGTTCACTCCAGAACAACACTATGGGATAGATTTTATCAGCCTTGTTTTAAAAATAAAGAAAACTGTAGCTCAGAGTGGTTAAGTACCTTGGATAAGGACCTGTACCCAGTAAGTGACAGTATCAGAGTATTAACTAATCAACTCAGCTAAAACAACTATACCTAATTGCTCATGTGCTGCTTCACAATTCAGATTTAGAACTGTTGGAATGAACTATTAAACCCTGAATTCTCTGAGTTTTATTAGAGTTACTATAGCTCTTACCAGTCAGTTTGTGATCCCAGAAATTACTTGACTTTGTAGTCTGCTGCTCTCTCCTAATCTCCTATCAAGGACCGGTATTTAACTCCTAGATCAGGGTAAAACTGAATCAACACATAAATGACAACCACAAATGAGATTTTCGTAATGCTTTGGGCAGGTTTAATTTTAAACTAGCATAAGTGTGTTTCCTTCTCTCATTTGCAAGTTTGTGCGTATGCATGCGCACAGAGAGAGAAGGAAAGAGAGAGAGAGATGACTCATCCTCAAGGCCTTTATTCCCCTGAGTTTGAAAAAATAAGGCAACTGGATCTTGCAAAACCCCTGGCTTACCTGTAGTGCCCAAGTAGCATCCCCAAGAGGTTCTACTAAACCCCAAGAAGCTCTCTGAAGCCTGCCTTTGAATGATTGAAGGATTAGGGGACAAAATTCTAATTCTGTGCTTAAGAAACCAGAACCCTAGTCTTCAAAAACAGAAGCCTTTGAGAATAGAAAAATAAATAAGTGGAAGGAAGATTTACTGAGCAGAGAACAATGACTCCAAGACAGGAGAGGACAGGGGCCCTAAATCACACTCTAAAGCAGGAGCTCACTTGCATGGCTGTTATTCAAACCGAAGACTTCGCCCCTAACAAATGGATTAGCAAAATGGTAGCTCATCTCTCAAGTGCCGTCTACAGCCGAGTTGTGCTGTTGGTTTTGTGGATTTGGTTTGTTTTAAGAATGACTTCAGCATAGCACCTTGATCATTATCAAACCACCCCTTTGATAGTGTCACAGAGACAGAGTGTGGCTCATGGGTTTAGACACAGCTCCAAAGGTCTTTGTGCTGCTTTCTTCTTTGCTGTTCTCATCCCCGCACCCTCCCCATACCCGCCAGGGAGCGTGAGAGCACTGAACTGAAAGCACAAGGCTTTCTGAGCCTTGGGATCCTCTGAAGCTTTATCCCCAGCTCAAGTATAAAGCAGTTATGAAAGGCCTCTTCAATCCAAGAAAATACTTTGTACATTTTTAGTATTCAAATTACAAGTACCTGCGACTGTTTTTCAGATCTTATTCTGAAGAATAAGATAGAGCAATTTAAAACTATAACTAAGAACACAAGTACAGTGAGGAACAGAGAGAGGAAAGATGGAAGAATGAGAAAAACAAGAGCTTATAAGAAATGGGGTGGGGGCAAAAGGAGAAGGAACACAAAAACTAGTTTCTTACTATTAGACGCCAGTTTTTTTTTCTAATGTTGTTGACTACTGCCATCTACTGGTTATTGTGTAGTAATGCCGAGCCAGATCTGTCCAGAATCATCAAACTTTTAAAACAAAGATGTTGTCAGACACCTGTTTACCTCCGCGACAAATCCCATGCCTTTCTCTTTGATATGGACATGATTATGAACATTCCGCATCTGTTAATGTCCATGGCATTTCAATAGGAAGTCAAGCCTCCAAACGTGAAATGAATTCCACAAAGTTCCATGAATCCCCCTCACCGAGAGTCGCAGATTGGGCAAGTTCTCTCCCAAAAAACTGTTACCTTCTAAAATTCTAGCATTTCAACAAGATCCTTTTCCTAAATATTGAGTGACCCAATTTAACAGTTTCTTGCAAGATGCTCTTAAACCAAAGAGCTAAATATACTAATAAAATAGAACTCTAGTCTCCAAATACTGATGTAATAATCAAAACTATCCCTTCCTTTTTAAAGCTCGATGTAAAGAGAAACTGAATTGTATGTTATGTAGTCTACAATTTTATATTTTTTAAGGTTGTTTTTAAAAGAACTTGTTTCAAATTTTTTTCCCAAAGACAAGCCTTTTCCATTTCTGTGATCATCGGGACATTGCAGGAGGTCTCACGGCAAACTGAGCGGTGCAGACTCGGATGCTGTGTTGGAGGTTCCCAGGAGCACTGCCAAGAAGGCAGTACACTGCAGAAGTGGCTGAGGGGTCGTGAACAAAGTTGCCTGTGAGATAAGAAAATTGTACAAGAGTTGGACTCCTGCAGTGAGGGGTTTGATCTTTGTGATCATAATATCAAAGGTAGTGGTTCTACATTTTTAAAGGGGCACAAGGGAAACTGTATCTGAGAAGCAATGAGCTGCCAGCATGACTGGCTTTCTGGAAGAGAGTTTTGCAGTGGAGTGAAGTGTTCCCAGGTCTAGACGTGTGGGTGACAAGCACAGTGATGGAAAGTGGCAGGCTGAAACAGAGAAGTCCAAGGCATATTTTCAAAAAAGAACATTTGACAGGGGGGAAATTTGACCTAGACCTTCCAAAAATGCAATGAACTTTTTTTTTAAATGTAACTCAGATATAAAACAAGACTTTTATTCTCCAGTCAGGGATAAATCATTATTGATTTGTTGTCTTTCTTGAGTCTCCAGGTAGATAGGCAGAAAAATCTGGTGTATGTAAGAAAGCAATCCTGGTACATATACATTACTAACCAAATCTCCTCCAGGGCTATTTTCACCAATGCTAGGCTGGGCATCATGACACTTGGTCTCTTTCATGTGTTCCTTACTTTCTGCTCCTACAGTCTGAATTCTTTTTATTATTATTATTATTATTATTATTATTATTATTATTATTATTTCAGCATATTACGGAGGCACAAATATTTAGGTTACATATATTTCCTTTGCCCTGCCCAAGTCAGAGCTTCAAGCGTGTCCATCCCCCAGATGGTATACAACCTCTGTGGAAAGTAATATGGAGATACCTCAACTCCAAATTAGCTGTGTCCAGCCACCTGGCCTTCTCTATGTTCTTTGTTTTTTCTCATTCCTACCTCAGGACTTTTGTGCCAGTGGTTTTCTTCTACCTGAAAACTATTCTCCCTCAATACTTTGTTAATCAGGTCTGAAATTAAATATCACCTCCTCTAAAAGTTTTCTCTGCTACTCTATCTAATGTTACATCTCACCCAAAACACTGATTTTTCTTTATCAAATAAACTATGCTTTTACAAAAATAAATTCCCTATTGTTATTCTCCTTATGTTTGCTTGTTAATTATCTGTCTTCCCCCTCTAGAATATAATCTCCATCTGAGCAACATCTATCAAATCTTGTTTGTTGCTTAAATCAAGCAAGGCCCCAACAGGAAACAGAAGAGTAATTGGAGGAAGTTTAATAAGGGACTATTTAGGAAGTGGCCATTGCATGGCTTCTATTGCGCAGAGGCGTGCGCTACGCAGGGGCTACCAACAGGGGGCATGCTATTTTTACCTGGAGCCCTGAAGAGCAAGAGAGAAGTATTACTTGAACACCTAACAAGAGCAGGGACCTGCAGTGGAGAGACACAACCAGCCTGCAGTCCCCCTTTGAAGACAGCCGGGAGCATAAATGTCTCATCTTCCCCCTCTTCCAGCCCTCAGATTGTCCGCTGAGGTTCCCGGGAACTGAAACCAAAAGGAGGCCAGTAGTCTCTGCAGATCAGCCTCAGGGGGCACAGAGCAGGGCAGAGAAGACCAGACAGTGGGTCTGCAGGGGCAGACAAAAGACATACAGCAGGTGGCCATAACTCAGTACTGAGGACAGGGCCTGACACAGAATACATGCTTAATACATGTGTGTATAATCAATGAATAGCATAATGACTAGGAAATAAAAACAAAACAACCTTTGGCTTTAGAAAAATCAAGTTTGATTTTCTCTGAAGATCACCTTCAGCCACCACCAGGCTAAAGAGACCCACTTCTCAGGAAGAGGCAGGAAGGAGCCAGACTAACTGGTATGCCAGGGACAAACGTTTAGTTGTGAAGGGCATTAAAGAGATAACGGAAATCTTTTAGAGAGATCAGATTGTGGGACTTCAAAATTGGAACAGTAAGAGCACATACATTAGAGGGTAGAATAGGCAGTTTATTAATACTTTGTAAGCCTCTACAGAGGCTTTGCAGTTCACAAAGGGCTTCACATACCCTATCTCATTCAAGTCTCAAAAGTCTTGCAGCAGATGCAAGTAATGACCTCATTTTATAGACAAGGAAAATTCACCCTAGTAAAGTTAAGTGTCTTTCCCAAGGTCATACAGCTATCAGAGCCAGAATACAAATTCAGAGAAAGAGAAAAGAAACTTTGGGGTTAAAAAAAAAAACGTCCTTTAGAAGATGTGGGAGATGAGGTTGAGGGAGCTTATGAGCTAATCTGATCAAGGGTTTTAATAAATTGTTACTCTATTCTATCACAGCAATTGCCTACTTCTGTGGGAGTCTTTGAACAAAGTGTATTAGTAGGTGAAATAAAAATGAAATAACACAGACAACATGACAGAAGAAGAAGTCAAGGATCTGGATAATCTGTCTGAATAATACAAAACCTGGGGAGATGACAGCTAAATAATCAAAGTGCCTCTAAAACTATTGCTCTCCTTCCTGGAACCTAAACCTTGGCTGGGGAATAGGAGGCAAGGTACACAAAAGAAACCAATTGCAAGTGACAGTAATTCCTGTGAAATAGTGAGAAAACAGGACTTTCACTTTTTAAATATTAAATCTCTCCAGGTAGTGGATTTCTGAACTAGCAGGAGCAGAGCTATGAAACAGACTACTAATTTTTAATTACTTGTAGTCATTCACCTTGTGATAATAGATTTAATCTCTTTACTCACAATTTTACCCTAAAATCAGAATGTTATAATATTTTTCATTTGCTAGTTGTAGAAGGAATGTAATGCATTTTTACCAGGAATGAGAGTGGTTAGCCTTTATAGATGAGTTTTACCTCTCCTGCATGCTCTTGCCCAGGCACAGTCAGTCCTAGAAAACCGGAATGAGACAGGAGACAAGAATGAAATTTTATCAGAGGTACAGTATTCCTGGAGATTGGTAAAGCAATGGCAATGAGCCATGATCTCAGCCACAATTAAAATATGATCTTTAGAGTAGCTCCCATTACTCCCGAGCTTCCTGCAGCAGACTCCCAGGGCCAGATTCAGATTTTAGTGCACCTGGGTTGTGGGTACGCAAGACACTCGATGTTGAGCCAACGTAAAAGCCATTTATGTGACTAATACTGAATAACAAAAAAAAATGCCCCGAAAATAGTATTACTAAAATGCATTTTTTTACATCTGAAGGTGAGTCCTTAAGGACATAGTTTCAAATCTACTTTTGACAGGATCCAGTGAAAATGTTTCTCCGTGAGTGATGCGGCCACTGATCCGCTGCATCATTTAATGTGCTCGATCGCAATTAATCTGCAATCCTTGCTCCCTTGCTCTCCATGTAAGCCAAACAGCAATGGAATAAAGCAACTGGAAAATGAGTCCTTTTGCCTTATTATTCACAAGCTGTGTTCTGTAGTTATTATTCACAGACAAATTTCTTCTGAGACCAAAAACAATTAAGTAGATAAAACTTAATTCTGCATAGTATGCAACAGAATTAAATAATATACCTCGTAAGTGAGCAAAATCCGAATGGTGGCTTGGCTGCTCATTTCCTTTATGATACAGGCTGAGCCTTTTGTTCCTCAGCCTTCCAATCTACTAAAGGAGAACGACTTAATTTACCGCTGCGTTCTGTACTTCAAGCAGAACCTGCCAGAATTAACTGTGAGAGAAGTAGAGTGGAATAGGCCTTTTGTATGTTGATATGACAAAAAATATTTCCCTGTCCTAGGTAGCTCATCTATCTGGCATGATGGCTCTAGGAATGGGCTTTAGATTTGAGCAGAATTTGGGATTGAAAACCTTCTCTACCGGTTACCAGCTTTGTGGTTTGGAAAACTTACTCATTAATCATTCTTGAGCCACAATTTCTTCATCTGTAAAAAGAGCATGAATAATAGTGCATAGTTCTCTGGGTGCCTAGAGAGAATGAGAGAACATGTGTAAAACATGATGTTCAGAGCCTGCACATCATGGGCCCTTGGAGCACATAAGCTGGGTGTGTTTGCCTGTGCATTTGGATTGGTGAACCAGACTTACTGCTTCTCTCATGACTTCTGTAAGACTACAACAAACAGCCCTACCCTTCCACTTGCAATACTTGCTCCCTTTTCTTTGCACACCATTTGGTTTTCCTCAAATCATGACTTACATCCTATGTCCTCAAAGGATCTTGAGGTGGAGGGGCATTGGCACCTAGAAGACTCACTTTCCTCTACCCCAGTGCATCTTTTGGGGCTTTTGGGATAAGACAGTAGGAAAAAAGTAAAAGCCAAGTGGATCCCTAGAGTTGGAAAGTAGAAGGAAACTCGAAGCATCAATAAAAAAGTGAAACCACCAAATCTAGTAGAACACCAGTAGAATGCCCTTTACTTCCTGAAGCATCCTTCATAGGTTTTGTCTTTCAAAATGCTCCAGCAGCTATTTGCAACTATTATTGTTCTTGTGTCTATTTGATGTTAGTTCCTATAGAGGCCAAGATGGTGGGCTGGAAGCAGCCTGAACAATGCTGCTCTCGTAGAGAGGGCTCAAAGAGGCAAATCGGTATTCACTTCAGATCGATCATCTCAGTAAAAGCACTGGGAACCAACAGAGAGGTGCTGAGAGTGAAGTGAACAAGAAAGATGTGGGACAACCTGCTCAGAAGGACCAGAGATACTTGGGGAAGGTGCCCGCACACACGTGGGGAAGGGAAAGAACCTGGACCTCCTCCTGTGTCCTGAGGACATTGCAACCAGAGCTGCAGGAGGGCCCCTCCAACACAGCAGGTGTCCAGACTGATACAGAGACCTGACTGGAGGTTGTACAATGGCATTGCCCTGGAGAGAAGGCACAGCTGGCTTGTGAGCCCCGGGCACTGTGGCTGGTGCCATTGTGACATCTCAGCCCCAGAGCACTATATCTACCCAGGATCAGATCCCTAGCTGCTAATTCTCCCTCACCCTTTCCAGGCAGGGAGGGAGCAGGGAACCCTGGCACTTGTGTGCACCCTGTGGGCAGGTGCCATGTGCCCCCACCACCACTGCCGCTGGCGGACCTGGGTTTAGCAGGAAACCATGGACCTAGTACCTGCTGCTATAGCCTGGGTGACACTACTCAGCCACACCTCTTGCGGGATGTGGGCACAGTACGAGCCCATAGCCCTCAGCACACACTATCCACTGTTGAGGTGGCTGGATCACTGCCACCACCACCTGGAAGGCCCCAAATGGGACAAAAGCCAGCCCAACTGCTGCCTTTGGACCTAGGCGGATCACCCACCATGGCCCCTGCCATCCTGTACACGTGCCCCGCCATGTGGGCCTGCCCCACTACAGCAGCCCTGTGGCAACCACAGGGGAACAAGGGAGACACAACAGAGCAGCAATGTTAAAGGCTCACAGTGAATCCTCCCCTCTCCTGCCTGTCAAGCTTCCAGAGTAGGAATCAAGCATGCCATGCACGTACCCTTCCATAACTTACTGAGCAGCAGAGATCCCAGCAGAAGAGAACAGGTCTACCATAACTGCCATCTGTTCTGAGCTGAGAGACGAGGCCTCAGATGAGAAGGAACCAGCAAAAAAACTCTGGCAACATGAAAAAAACGGGCTGCCTTTACACCCCCAAGGGATCGTAACAGCTCTCCAGGAATGAACTTCAAGCAAAAGGAAACTGTTGAAATGACAGATATGGAATTCAGATTATGAATGACAAGTAAGATGAATGGAATTGAGGAGACGGTAGAAAACCATCTCAAAGAACCAAAAAGATAATTCAGGATATGAATGAAAAATTCACTAAAGAGATAGATAACATAAGTAAAGATATTACAAAGCTAAAAGAAATAAAGGAGTCACTTAGGAAATTACAAAATATAGTAGAAAGTTTTAACAGACTAGACCAAGCAGAAGAAAGAGTTTCGGAGCTAGAAGACAAGGCTATTGAACCAACACAGTCAGTCAAAGATGTGGAAGAAAGAATAAAGAAGAATGAACAATCACTCAGAGAAATATGGGACTATGTAAAATGAACCAATATAAGAATTATAGATAACCCCTGAGGGAGAAGAAGAAAAAGCAAAAAGCATGCAAAACCTATTTGAGGGAATAATTGAAGAAAACTTCCCTGGTATTCCCAGAGATTTAAATATCCAGATATAAGGTGGTCATTGAACACTGGGAAGATTCATAGCAAATAGGACATCACCACGGCACATAGTTTTCAGTCTGGCCAAAGTCAAAGTGAAGGAGAAAATCCTACAAGCTACGACATAAAAGCAACAAGTTACTTATTATACAAAGGAATATTCATCAGACTAACAGCAGACCTCTCAGCAGAGAACTTACAAGCCAGAAGGGATTGGGGTCCCATTTTTAGTCTTCTTAAACATAATAACTGCCAGCCAAGAATTTTGTATCCTGCAAAACTAAGTTCCATAAATGAAAGAGAAATAAAGTCTTTTCCAGACAAGCAAACAATAAGGGAATTTGTCACCACTAGACCTGCCCTACAGGAAATGCTTAAAAACACCCTATACATGGAACAGAACAATCGATATCCACCAGTGTAAAAACGCCCAAAAGTTAAAGCTCACAACTCTTATAAAACAGTAACACAGGAGAAAATTAAGTAACTAGGTAACATTCAACATGATGAACAGAACAGTATTTCACATAGCAATACTAACATTGAATGTAAATGGTCTTAATGCTCCACTTAAAAGATATAGGTTGGCTGAATGGATGATGTTAGTTCTTATATTTTCCTTGGTTTTTGCCCTTCTACTCTCATTAAACTATAAGAATTTTTAATTCAGTCTATACATTTTTTAAAAAATGGTCTAAAATAATTCATATGCTTCTGCTATGGTCTGCCAAAGAAATTCTCACTTCCTCTACCAGAATAATTACCACCTGTTATTGCTTGAGTTACCCAAGTGTCTTCCTCCCCATCTTTCTGAGGTCCCCTTCCTCCAGTATTAATATACGTGACCAAAATCCACACCCGAGTCAGCGCTCACTGTGCTTTATATCTCTGTTTTCCCAACTACCAGAGCCATATTCAGCCACTTCAGGGACTGATTCTTCAAACCAGCCCTCTCCTCTTCTCCTCTCTCCCTCTCTCCCTTCCGTTCTTTCCCCAAGCATTACCAATTCAAGACAGTAGAATGGGGCAAACCAGTTCTGAAAATTTAGAAGAAGATACCACAGGAGAATAAGCCAACTTCAAATTTAAAGTGAGCACTGGAGTTCCCAGAATTTATCTGCCATTACCCATTTCTACAGGGAACTCCTCACTGGCCTTGCCCACCCGTAGGCCCTCTCATTACCCCAATTTCAGTTGCCTGTCTCTCCTCTCACCATTACCCTACCGTTTATATACACACTTCCCAATTCCTATGGCTTTTTCATTCAGAATATTAGAAGTTTAGCTTTCCTACTTCCACTCTTTTTAGACCCCAAAATTTATTGATGGGTCTTGCTAAATAAAGCACCATCTATTGATTTACACCCTTAGCCATTCAAATGTCCAACAGAGGATTTGAAGTCTCAGATTTTTTTTTAAGTTACTCCAGGTTAAAGTTTAGGTGGGACTCTCCTCTTCTCTGCCTTTGATTTTCTGTTTCCCCTTGCCTCCAGACACGCCCACATGCATTCCATTTCCCAGAATGCACTCAATGATCTTTAAAAGATACAGTTCTGGCCACACATCACTGCTGTGCTTGGGACACAGTCTGAGTCCCTCCTGAGGCTTTGTCCTAGAGAGGCTGTGTTGTAGAGTGGTCAGAGCACACACTCTGTGAACAGACTGCTTGATGTCCTCTTCCACCGTTACTAGCCTGACTAGTCACTACTGTGACATTGGGAAAGTTATTTGACCTCACAGTACTTTCTCATCTACTGAGTAGAGACAATGATATTCCCTACCTTGGACAGCTTTTATAAGGATGAAATGCATTATTATGCATAAAGTCTGGCTCAGGTAAGCAGTAGAGAAGAATTTGCTATTATTATTGCCTGGACTTTCCCAAACTATCTGCTGCTTATTTCTTCAGCCTCATTTCTTGCTACTTCCTGCCCTCTATTCTACAGCCATTGAGGAAAAACTTGAGGTGACCCTGAATGCACCCAAGGTTTATCTCGGCCCTTGACCCATTGCCTAGGTTGTTCCCTTTGTAACAAATAGAAAGAAAAAGAAAGAAAAGGTCTTTGCTGTCCTTGCTCCCTTCACCTAGGTTCTAGTCATTTTCAGGTCTCAGCTTCCAAATTACATTAAAAGAAGCCTTCCTAGACCCTTCAAGCAAGAACCCCATCTATGTGCTTACAAAGTACCATGTTCTCAACATGAATAGTGCCTACTTACTTGAAAGCGACTTATTCTCTTGTCTATATTTACCTTAGTCACACCAGACTGCAAATCCTTTGAAAGCAGGGAGCCTCTCTCATTCATGGTTGTATTCCTAGTACCAGCACTTGGTAGATGCTCCATAGATATTTCTTCAATAAATGTTGAAAGTAAAAAGATTAAACAAAGTAAAAGTTAATTTTACCACTTCTACATGCTTTTCATATTGGACAAAAAGGTTCATAAAACTCTAGTAGTTCAATCCTCCATATTTTTAAGTTGTAACATCTTCAAAATCTATTTTTATGATCTTCATTATTCCTGAAAATGGTGTCACCTTGGTAAACAGAGTGAAAACAGAAAACTTTCCAGACAAGCAAGAAATTCTGCACTTTTTTCAGGTGTATACATGCTATATACAAGGCAGATATAGCCGAGCCATCTCTTCTAGCCAGGGTTTGAGACAAAGCAGAAAAAAACAAAAAATGGTATTTCTTTTTAGAGCACCACATGCCACTTGGAAATTTATAAATGCTTCTTGATAGTGCTAATAATGGTTATGATGAAAATCTTGAAAACAGTAAAAATAATGTTTAGTAGAATAGACATCCCAGATGTTCTCATTAGTTTTGAACTGAGATTTGACAGGAAGATAGAGAAGGAAAGTCAAACATCTCATTTTCTCCTACCATCTGAAGAACATTATAATATTGATTATCCCTTTAATTTTTGGTTGATCTTTCTCTTTAAAATATTTTTAATTCTCCACCACTGAGAGAGAGAGAGAGAAACAAAGATCCATAACCTCTCTCTATTTCTGACATTATCTTTTCTCTCCCCTTCGCAGCAAACTTCCTCAAATGAGATATCTGTACGGCATCATCCCTTGCTCTTCTGCCATCTCTGGCATGGCTTCTGTCTCCATCTCTCTACCATACCAGTTATGCTAATGGATATTTTTCAGTCTCCTTTTATTTAGCCTCTCAGCAGCAACTTTCCCACTTTGCCATGCTCATTCCCTTATGTCCTTTCCTTAGCACAGTCTAATCTGGCTTCCATCATCCCTACTGTGCTGCAACTTTCTTGCTAAGATGACCTACGACCTCCATGTAGCTAACTAAACCCAATGGACATTTCCAGTCTTCACTTTACTTGACTCTCAGCACATTGGATACAATTGGCTGCCCCCTCTTTTTGAAATAGGTTGTTTCCTCAGCCTCTGTGACACCACTCCTCAGCTTTTCCCTCCCTTCAGCTCCTTCTATGTCTCTTTTTTACAAGCTCACCTTTGTTTTTCTGTCCACTAAGTGTCAGCACTCTTCCAGGCTCATCTCGGCCACCCTCCTACTGTACGCATGCTCCCTGGGCAATCTCATCTGTGCCTGTTTATACATCAGTGGCTCAAGTTTTTATCCCCTACTCTCTCTTTTAAGCTCAAGTTTCACAAACCCAGCAGCCTTCTTGTCTTTGCCACTTGTCCAAAAGGAGCTTTATCATCCCATTCCCCAAGATTTTTCCAATAGACCTCACTTAAATGAAGGGTGACACTATTTATCGGGTTGCATTTCAAGAAGCCTGAAATATTCCTCCAGATTCCCTTTCTTTCATCTCTCATATCTGGTCCCTTATCAAGTCTTATTGAGTTTACCTCCTAAATACCTACTAAGTCCACACTTTTCTGCATCACCTCTACTTTGATCTAAAACCTCTCTCCATCCAGTACTGGAAAGGCCCTTCCTAGTCACAATCTCATCAATGTTTCTTTCTAATTCATTCTTCAAACTGTGACAAGGTACACACACACACACACACACACACACACACACACACACCCCAGCTTGAAGCCCTTCACTGGTTCCCCACCGACTTCATCTCTCCTTGCACTCTCCTGCTTTCCAGAGCTCCAGCCACAGTCATCTTCTTTCAGTTCCTTAACGGGTAGTATTTCCTCCTGTCACAGATTTTGCACACAATAGTTCCTCCCCTGAAATGCTCCTCCCACTCTCACCCCATCTACCCTCTACCCATTTCATTTTTACTATCCTTAAGCTCTTAGCTCTCACGTGACTTCCTCAGAAAACCTCATTCAACCTTCCGTATGAAGATGGGTCCCCAGGTTTTACTTTCTCATATTTCCTTTCTTTATAGCAAAGATCACGTTTGCCTTTGCGATCAATTAATTAATACTCATTTCCTCCTTAAGATCGTAAACACCGTGACAGCAGGAATCACATCTGCCTTGTTCATCAAGGCAACCTCAGTCGTTTTACTGAAAAGACACTTGGTGATTTTAGTTGACTTTTGACTTTAAAAGGAGTCTCTTTATACTGTCCTCTCTGCTGTTGAGAAGAGAGGACAAATGTCTTGGCAGACCTCTTTTTCCACTACTTTGACTCCGTAGAAAACAAATCAAATATTCCTCTGCTGCAACAAATACTTCATTTTGATAACGTATGAACTCTTCATGAAGTTACATTGTAAGTCTAAAAAGAGCTGGGGAGACATTCTGTTTCCCAGCATAAGATGGAGACGTGCATAACAGGGAAGGTGTGATGTGTTGTGTAGTCATTAGAAAATGGGCTTCAGCCTGAGCACTAGATGAGCACTGAAGGTGGTTTAGTGCAGCAATAAGGACTCGAAAGACAGAGCCAGAATACTGAGGTCTAATTCTGGACTCCCACTTATATTTGTGTGACCACAGCAAATTACTTAACCTCTCTTGGCCTCAGTTTCTGCACCTATAAAATGGAATTAAGAATAGGACCACTTCATTGGGTGGCTGTGAGTACTGAAGGCATTAATCTATGTAAAGCACTTAGGACAGGTAACAATAATTATTTAACACTTTTTGGACCACTGCCATGTGCCAGCACTGTGCTAAGCACTTTGTGTGTATAGGTTCAGATGCATTTATTCCACCTGGAAGTGGAATGGGCTAAACCGGATTTTTATTTTAAGATCCTTTCGAGTTCACATTTCAATAATTTTAAGCAACTAATTTATGCCACCCCTAATAACAGCTCTTGTGATTTTATTGTCATCTGTAATTTGTAGATAAGAAAATTGACACTCCAAGGAATTAAGTGACTTATCCAAGGCCACACGAGATGACCAAACCCCAGACCCAGATGTTTCAGATGAAGTTTACTCTCTTGATCCAAAGTACACGGCCTCTCTTCTACAACACCTAATCG
>NW_012147841.1:3067900-3073854 GCF_000956105.1 Propithecus coquereli
GAGGCTCACAACTCTTTAAGAAGAAACCTAATGGAAAGGCCACGGAGTGGAGTGTACAGAGAAATGGCCGGCCAGACACCCGCAGACTCTGTATGATTTACTGGCATTTCACTTGGGAAAGCCACTTAGTGGCTCTGATCCTGAGTTTCTACACTTGTAACATAAAATAATTGGGCTAGACAATTCTTACTGTTTCCTCAGGATCTTAAAAACAAAAATCCATCAATCTTCAACCACATACTCTTCATGGTTCTTAAATTATCATTTAAAGACCATCCCCTTCAGAAGATTGCTTCCCAGGTAATACCACCAGTTCCCTAATCAACCAGAAAAAGAATATACCTACCCCTATATGGATCTGTTGTAGGGTGATTTCTTTGTTAATGTTGTGGACTTCAAGCTCAAACCACTCCTGTGAGTCCGTACTGCTAATACTGAGGTCGGCACATTGTATTTGAAAAGATAAGTGGCTAATGAGAACAGCATTATGCTAGTATCACAACTTCTAAAAAATCGTAAACTCAACTTATCATAACATCGCATTGTACCCCATAAATATATATAGTTACAATTTTCCAATTTACAATAAAATAAAATGTTATACAAAAATTCCTTGGAAAAGAAAATCCTGCCCTGAAATTTTGAGATTTACCACAAGGGGGCAGGGTTGATTCAATCCTGTACTTCATCCTTTTCTTTCTTTTTTTAATGTGTTAAAAGGGATACACAGATGCAGTGCAGATGGGAGTATAAATTGGTAAAAAACTTCTCAAAAATAGCATAGCTCCTTTCACAAGAATCATAAAAATGCTCATATGCCTTGACCTGGAATTCAACTTATATTCAGTTTCCATAAAGTAAGACCTGAAGAAATAAAAAGCTATATACATGAGCATATTCCTTGTAACACTTTATAAATTATCTTTTAAAGTGGAAATAATCTAAATGTCTAATATTTCAGATCTAATTAAGTAAATAAATTGATGTTATATCAATCTCGTGGTATGCAGCTCTTTTAAATGAATATTTAGAAGACTGGTTAGCATGATATTAAAATACTTATGATATATTAAGTGAAAAACATAAATGAAGAATATAAATTCCTGTTATTCTGGATTAAAGGTATGTAAAAATCACGATTGCATGCTCAGGGGGACCAGAAAACAACACAGAAAAATGAAAACAATACTTTTTTAGGAAGTTAGAATTTCAGGTAATTTCTTACTTGTAATATTATTGTACAGTGGTGTATATAACATGCATTTTAATCCCTTTGCCTGTAACAGAACCAATGTTAAATATTCCACATTTTCAGGGCCTTCTTCAATACATTTTCACCTGAATTGCAAAGTATAGCAGACACCACTGGTTTCTACTCAATCTCTCAATCTCCGTTTTTGCCACTATCTTTATTAACCAAACCAGTAGTCTGGTCCCAAAAGACCTTATAAAAGATGTTCATCTCCTGTCTTATTGTGACTAGTAATGACTGTGTATCCCAGTTCCAGAAAATGAGATGTAAGCAGAGGTTACTGATTAAGGTTTCTGGGAAAGCTCTTTAAAAACGGTCAGGCTTGAGTAGCTGGTTTGGGCAAAGGTTTTTTGTCCTTTGCCCAAACCCTCCCCCTTTCAGTCTAAGGTGCAGATGCCATGCCTAGCAGCACAGCAGCCATTTTGCAGCCATGAGGATGAAAGAAACCTGAAAAGGATATAAGAACAGGAAGAGAGAGGGAGCCCAGGCCCCTGGTGGTGTCACGGAGCTATCATGCCTGCCCTGGACAGATGGCCTCTGAGCTTCTTGTTGTGTGAAAAAGTTTAACTCATTTGGGTATACCACTACTATCGAACGAGCTACATCCAGTCAAAAAAAAAAATCCTACTTGATACATCATGAAGAAAAACAAAAAACCATGAAGTTATAGCAATAATATACATTCCACAATCAGCTCGAAGGGCTGCAATGGGCGTGTAGGAAGGATTGTAAAGGTAATTCTTGGAGACATCCCTCAAGGAGTACATTATATTTATTATTTGATGAAATACATCACGTGTATCATTTATATCATGAGATGCACTGAGGCTGCCAAATTTTAAATTTTTAAGGTCTCAGTGCACCTCTGATTCAAATCTAGCTTGGAGCCAATTTTTCTGTGTTTAGGGTATAGTGGAAAGAGCATGTCATCTTTAAAACTCCATTCCTAAATAATTGGTTGCACAAACACTCAAGATGCATGTAAAATAATATTTCTTACGGCATTGTTTGAATGACAGAAAAAATCAATAACATTTAAATGTCCAATAGGGGAGTAAGAAAATAAAGTATACATTGTATATAAGCATATTATAAAAAAACAGTAAAATAACTAAAAATAAATGTGATTCATGGAGGTAGTGGGGAGAGTGAATGGAACAAGTATAAAAGTGCTAAATTTTACATCTGTTGTTGTAAGGCACCAGTAAATATATTTATGTTTGATGTGTTTATACCCCTACTCCATTTCTCTATACTCATGAGACTTTCTACCATCATTTCGGGGGATTTTTGAGAGGGAAGAGAGGTAAATCCATGTGTTCAATCTCTACCCAAAATATAAACCAAGCTTGGACTTACCCTGTGGGCAACTGAGTCCACTGAGGAATATCAATAAGGGTAACAAGATTTTTGCCTCTGGTTTAGTGTAGAGAAGGAAAAATTCAGAGCATAAGCCTAATTTCCTTCAAAGGACTGACCTCATCAATTCGGTAAATATTAGTTGAGACTTACTAAAGGCCAGGAATGATGCTTAATATTTTCATACAGGAAATGAAAGACAATTTTTGCTCCCAGGGGGCCAGAGCTTTATGCCCATTGCAGTCAAGTAAACTTAAGTGAAATTATGTGGGGGATCAAGGAAGGCCTCTTGAAGAAGTGACATTTGAAAGTGGCCAGCACAGTATGTGTCATCCTGGAAAAGAAGAAGGGGGAAGGTTATGAAAGAGAATAAGGCATGTGTGAAACTTCTGGTGTTAATATTTAACTGCACCCGAGGGCAAATATAGGGCAGGAGCAGAAAAAAGGCTAAAAGTTGTCAGAAGCCACAGCTCACTGGAATACCACACGAAGAAGTCTAAACAAAGTCCTGATAAAATGGCACTGACACATTTGAAGTAGGGAAGTAACATGATCAAACTTTCATTTTAGAGTGATTACCACAATCAAATTTAGGAAAATAAACCGAAGGTGGGGTGCGGTGAGATTTGATGCTGTTAAAATAACTCCAGGCACAGGGAATACTCACCTGACACTTTCATTGCACCAACTAGAGACAGTATATATGGAAAGCACTCATTATCGTGGTAAGAACAAAGCAGCTATTCGATCATGATAGCAGTCTACAAACCTTATTCTATTTTGTTCTCATAACAATTACTTGAAGTGTGATTAAACCAGTATTACAGATGCAGGCATAGAGGCTCAGGAAGTTAAGTGACTTATCTAAGGACTCACAGCTAGTAAGTGGCAGAGTCTAAAATCAGATCCAAATTGGCCTGACACCGAAATCAGAGCACTCTGAACCATCACCCCATATTGTTCATTGTCTCTGAACAATTCACTTGAGATCCAAGTGAATCCACTTGGAAGAGATTCAGTTGAAATTCAAACAGATGAAAACAAGCACCATCGAAATCTTCGATTTGATGCTTCCATTGTTCTGCAGAGTAGAGGCAACCCTACAGAACCAGAATTACTCCAGAGCAACTCTGACAGCAGGGAGTGAGAGAAGTGATGTGCACTGCAGGTTCTTGACATCACTTTATTCCCATTCCCATTAACTAGCAGCACCTACCACACTATTTAGGATAATTAACTATGCGTCTCAAAGGAATATGCCCATTCTCTCCCTTGTCTCTCTGACAGATGTAAGAATGAGTTTAGGGGAAATGACAAAATATCTCTATGAAAATGAATCCCTTAGCCTGAGCTCCCACTGTAAGGCTATCTTTATTTTTTTCCTCTCCCATCCTCCAACTCCTTGATAATGTCATCGTTTTAATATGATTTCTGAGGATAAAGAGCTCTCAGGAACTTGTATTAAGCAATTACCCCAGGGATCAGCAAACACAAGCTCATGATATTTACTTAAAATTCTCAATTCCGTGGATATGTCAAGGTCTTTATAAACAAAACTGACTTTTTCAGGGTTGGCAAATTAGCACCGTGTCCAGAATAATCATTTCCACAAGGGGGATGACATGTCCTTATATTCCATCCCTATTCATTGGTGACAAGTGCCATTTCAAGCAATTTGCCAAATAAATTCTGAGTATTGCATGGGAATAATGTCTAGGATGTATTTTCATTAAGTAAAAAAATATGTAGTATGGACGTTGGAAGAGAAGTGAACAGGATCTATACTCGAGCTCAATTGTAAAGAAATATCTTGTTCTTTGATGGATTTTGTTTCCAAGTGTTTTGCAAAGCAATGAGAAAAATTACTGTAATTTGAAAACTGAGTGATTACAGGGAACACCCAAGTGAATCTGTATCAGAGGAGTTACATATGGCAAACTGACTAGGGAACAACTTGAATAGTTCTGTGGTAAAAACTTTTCTTGATGGTGAAAAGAAGAAACATTAAAAACTTTTTAATCTAATGAAAGAGGTCCTTCCCAGTAATTTTCCTTCTAGGTATATATCCAAAATAATTGAAAGTAGGAATTCAAATAGATATTTGTACACCACAGTTCATAGCAACATTATTAACAGTAGCCAAAAGGTAGAAACAACCACATGTCCATTGACAAATGAATTGATAAGCAAAATGTAGTATATACATGCAATAGAATATCATTCTATCATGAAAAGGAATACAATTTTGATATGTACTACAACATGGATGTACTACAATATGGATGGTAAATATTATGCTTAGTGAAATAAGCCAGACACAGGACAAATATGGTACAATTCCACTTACATGAGGCACCTAGAAAAATTCATAGGGTCAGAAAGTGATATATAAGTTACCAAGGACTCGGGGAGAGGAGGAAGAGAGGACTTACTGTTTAATGGCTACAGGGTTTTTGTTGGGGATGATGAAAAGTTTTGGATATAGATAGTGTTCATGATTATACAATATTGTGACTGTATTTAATGCCACCAAATTGTACACTTACAAATGGATAAAATGATAAATATTGTATTATAATATTTTACCACAATGTTTTTTAAAAGCAGTCTTTCTTATTTCATCCTAAAAATATTTAGAGTCTACTTAATGTTGTGGCAGTTGCTCTAGGACTACAATTTACAACAAAATGAGGTACTGTAGGAACAGTTTTTAACCTTCTTTAGATTAATGTACCCTTGAAGAATCTTCTTGAAGCTATGGACCTCTCTCAGGGGTGGGGATAGAGAACACATAAACATACTATGGTGTATAATTTGGGGGATAAGGGTTATGACACACTGAAGTCTCCCCATTGACCTCTGATTTAGGGAGCAGTCATGTTGTGAGATTCAACAAGACCACAGCCAGCTGTTGAAGATGTCAAAGGAAAGAAAGAAGAATCTCACTGTCATGTGATCTCTAACTTCAGCTAAAGACCTAGAGAAAAACTAAAATCACAGATAAGATAATAAAACAAAAAGACAACCATTATCAGTATAAACACTCGTGAACTCATGGTGCAATTTCAGCTTTGTCTAAGCTGAATGCCTTTCTCACAGCCTAAGATCACAAATGGTGAATGGTAATAAAGTCAACACAAAGGATAAAGAATTAAACAGTATGACTTCATCTCATTAAAATATAGAATCTTGTTAATAAGCTATTGCATTCATCTTTGGGAGCACTTTTCAGACCTGCCTGCACACAGCTGTCTTTTTTTTTTTTTTTTTGAGGAAAACTTAATAACATCTTTTCTGAGGAAAAAGAGGTCCTTGCATTCGTTTGTAATTTGAAAAGGAGCAA
>NW_012147841.1:3074638-3077615 GCF_000956105.1 Propithecus coquereli
TTGCTCCCTTTGCACAAGGTTAAGATTAACAGCTGTTACTGTGAAAATCACTAGAAATAAATGTGATTATCCAAAGATTTGTTTAAACCCTTTTATAGCTTTATGTCTTTTTATGAGCTATGATTGTACAATGACCTGTAAATATTCTCCAGAAAATCTCTCTCTATAAAGTCTACCTTTTGTTATTTTGACAAATGGTACAATTGAGCAGTGTTTTGCAAAAGGTAGCATGTGCCTCATTGCTGATATGCCAGATGATTTTGGATGGAGCACATATTTTTATAGTGATGTTTTTATTTTTATGGTTTTCATGGATCTATTGCAAGTAATATTGTATCTCCATTTATAGTAGAGATATAAAAAAATTTTAGTAGTTTTATTTAAATTAAGAATGAGTATATACTAAAGAAAGCTATTAAGTAAATACGACTACAGGAACATGGGTACAGAAAAAATTGGGAACACAGGGCAAAAGAGGAATATATCCTATGTCATGGTACAAAGAAAGGAATAATCTACTGTGCTTGAGCCTGAAAAGATAAGTAGGAATTCCTAAGCAGGCAAGAAAAGGGGAAAGTCATTCCAGACAAAAGGACCATGTACGAAGACTGACCTAAAGTGCACACATGGTATATGTGAGCACTGTTGGGTTAATATTGCTGGAGATGGTAAAGGAGAGTATAGACTATGGGTTGTAGAGGCAACAAGGTACCAGATCACAAAAGACCTTCTTTGCCATGCTAAAATCAATGTAGACGATGGGAAGTCAATGAAGGGTTGTAAGCAGGAAGCAACAGGGCTGATTTTACATTGTGAAAAGATAACTCAGGGAAAACTTGGAGTCCAGAGGAAGGGCAAGGAAATCATAAGAAAGAGATCAGTTAGAACCATGTTGTATAGACATAAAGGATAAGACCAGGAGTTGAGAGTACATAAAAAATATTTCTGAATCACAAAAAGTAACAGAAACCTTGTTACAAGGTAAGTAGCAGAGTGAAAGGAAAAATTACAACACATGTGCCACCACCCCAGAAAAGGTGAATATGCTTAATATATAAAGAGCTCTTCCAACTCAAGAGAAGTATTATTTAAATTTTATTATTATGAAAATTCATGAGAATAATAGGCAATTCATACAAAAAATGGAAAATAAATATATGAAAATGCCCAAACTTGTTAATAATCATAAAATATGACTTTAAAAGAGAATGAAGTACAGCTTTTTTCCCAACAGATTGTTAATAATTGATGATATGTAGATTTGGCAAGAATGTGCATGAAAGGACTTCATATAATGTTAGTGGAAATGTAAATTGATGCAAAGAACACACCATCATCAGATAAACCATCATCATAGTTTGTCTTTACACTTGAACTAATTTATAATATTTTAAAGTTACATTCAGAAAAGCTACGTAAAAAGAAGGAAATTGGGAGTGTTAATATGTTCCATGTCCAACCCAGCCCACAAGGAATGTGCACTACATCTATGAAAAACATTTAGCTTCCTATCCACTCTCTTCCCTCCTCCACAAAAATATAAAGAAATTCCCTACCTTAACTAATGCAATGGAAATGGTTGTGGAAAACAGAGGAGAAATTTGAGATGTATTTAGAAGACGAAATGTATAGAATTTAGTGACCTGGAATGTGGGAGGTAACAAGATGGAAGAATCCATTATGACTCCATTTTTTTGCAATAGGATGGTGTCATTCCCTCAAACAGGAAACACAAAGGAGGCATGCCTGAGAATAAAGATATTTAGTTCATCTTGGGACTTGATGGGTTTGAGAAACCTAAGATATATTCAAATAGAAATATTCCATAAGGGGCTATGAGTATTTGGGTCTGGATCTCAGGAGTGGGTCTAGGCTGGTGATATATTTTTCACAGTCATTAAAAGATGATAAAAACCATGAATTTCATAAAACTATCAAGGATTATATAGCATAAAAAGAGGAGAACCAAGAAAGAGCTTTGGGAACACCAGCCTGTAAAGGGAGGGCAAAAGAAGGAGGCACACAGAGGGGGTGTTTGAGGGGTGGCCTGTGGACCCACACCCAGGCTGAGAGAGACAGAGCATGTCTTCCCCTCAGCCAGCTGGTCATATACCCAGGCCTCAGCTCTGTCACAATAGTGGCCAGATGGGAGTCTGAGTCTCAAGTCTACAAGCCCCTCATCATTGCTGGAAAAAGAAATGTGAGTGCGGGTGAACCAATGCTTCATCTTCTTTGTCTGTGTTGGATAATGCATCCTTGTTTCCAGAGGAAGAGGGAGTACCATTTATAAGGAAAAGTCTTAGCAGCCACATGGGTTTTTAGCCCAGAGACATCTTCTCCCCCAGATCCTTGTGTAAAGAAGATGGCAGAAGAATAGTCACCTCTCTTTTCTCATACATTATTTAACAATCTATGCTCTTCTGCATACACACAAAAAATAATCATATTAGTCCAATTGGATTAGTTCAATGCATATCATTTGTAAGCCTCCTGGGAAAAGATAGGGAATACTTTCCTTTGTTTTCAGAAAAACTGATTGAAGCAGATCATACATATGTTTACAAAGGATAAAGAGCCAGATTAATTTAAATAGGTGAAGCTACAGGGAGCATTAGTCACTAATGCTCATTTTCATTAACAAAAGCCATCTGAAAAAATTAAAATAAAAAATCCTCAATGGGTAGTTGAAATTCATTAAAATATAACCTAATCTACAGCCCTTATATAATAAATTCCAAGGTAAATTTATTTATAAAATCAAATCCTATTCTACTATCCTTTTATACTAAATGTCAAAGTAAATTTAAATTCTAGTGTAAGAAAAAAATTAAACATATTGAAAATTAAGTATAAATTTAGTAAAAATGAAATGGTATAAGTAACAGAAATAAAATAAAGACTGAGGGAAAAAATTGAAGCAGGATGACAGGCTCATTAAAATGTGCAGAGAGCATCTCCAACTCCCTCAAGAAAGCTG
>NW_012147841.1:3077670-3078242 GCF_000956105.1 Propithecus coquereli
TCTACTATCCTTTTATACTAAATGTCAAAGTAAATGAAAACATAAAGAGAGAAAGTAATGAAAAGCAATGTGAATTTTATATTTAAACTTTTAAGATAAGTAATGGATCCCTTGTAGATATTTATGAATGTAGAGTACCACAAAGTCAAATGACACATGTAATTAAGTTTAGCCTGGCAACAGTCCTTAACCATTCCCAAATCTAAATATAATATTGTGTTTTCTTCTAAATTCATGTTCATTCTACCATATAATCTAACAAATTAAGCCTGACAGACAGAGTTTTCCACAACAACATCTGCCCTCTGATGCACAACATCCCATTTTCATTGCCCTGCTGATTTCATTTTCCTATGTCTATATTTAATACCTTCACTCCTGAATTAAGACAAATGCCATAGGATGGATGGACTAAGAAACACTTTTAAAGCTTTCCATCACATTCTGATTATAATTTAGTGTATAGTCAACCAAGACTTGCTCCCTTTGCACAAGGTTAAGATTAACAGCTGTTACTGTGAAAATCACTAGAAATAAATGTGATTATCCAAAGATTTGTTTAAACCCTTTTA
>NW_012147841.1:3080812-3112145 GCF_000956105.1 Propithecus coquereli
TTTTTCTGTTTGTAAGAATAAAAACCACATTTTTAAAAACCACGAATTCCACATTAACTGTTAAATTGTAACACCTAAATATAAAAATATTAGTATTAGAACTGCATTTATACATAGATCATCTAGTCTCTTTTAATGAAGTCTAGTAAAACAAGAACTATGGAATCTTGCATTTGCTGGGTCATTGGATAGGACTCTGAAATCTTTTATTACACAGAGATGTTTGTTGTAATGTTCTCTATTATAACTGCACTTAACATGTGTTTCAAATCTTCATGAAAAATAAGATTATTTTTTATCTAGGAACATATTGAAATTCCATGCCCAATTATAAATTTTTTTCTCAGAACACAGATATAGAATATCTTTAACCCCGCTAAGCCAGAAAATGCAATATTGCTAAATCTCAAGAAGGGAAGACAACGGATTTTCATCTATGCTGGATGACATTTAAAATCTCTGTGTCCTCTCTGCCTTGCAAATAAATGTGGCTCACAACATGAAAGAAAGGAATCAGAAATAAAATAAAGACTGAGGGAAAAAATTGAAGCAGGATGACAGGCTCATTAAAATGTGCAGAGAGCATCTCCGACTCCCTCGAGAAAGCTGTTATCGTGAAATAATCACATTGACGAATACGGAAAGAGTGGACTCCGGCAGGGGCCTTATATTGCACCCGAGAAGTTGGTGATTATAACCTGCAAATGTGACCCTGCAAAAGCCTTGCTTCTTTGTTGCTTAATAGAGTTCACAGAAAATGCTTGTCTCCAAAATGAGATTTCTCCCCTATTCACTGTGCAGCCCAGGAGTCTTGACAGGATGAATGGGGGGCCATTTCTCCAAATCAAGGGGGAACGAGAACCCCTGGGGGTGGAAGATTGTCAGCAATCAAGCTCAACTGTTGCAGGGAAGAGCCATTGCCCTCTGCTCCTTGTCAAGTGGTCATAGAGGAAGGGTTAGGGAAGCCACTAGAATTTGGTGAAATAAGGGATAATAGGTCAGATGGATCCATTTTTATTAGCAATCATCCCATTTCCATCTCTGAAGCTATCAGAAATATTCCCTTGCTCTCTAAGCAGCCTATCCATGTAGAGTGTTTAGCTCTTAATTAAAATCTTCATTAGTGTTTCCATTTTCTCACCCTGTTCATTCAAAAATCTTATGTATACTTTAACCTGAAGACACAAGCAAGGCTTTCTAAATTGTTGCACTGAATGGAATGTGTTTCCTCTTGATACAACTGGACCATGAGACCCTGGGAAGAGCAGTGGGAGTGAAATCAAACAGTACAGTCAGAAGAGGGTCTGAGAAAGGCCTTTGGAAAACTTCTCCAAGTCTGGATTTGCAGACAGGGTGCATTCTCAAGCCCTGATGGTTTCTGTTTTAAATATAGTTAATTTATATTTTTAAATGAGAAAGCAAATAGAGAAAAAATGCATACTCTATGATTTATTTAATATTTGCTGAACCTTTATATATTGATATATATGAATGTAAATGCATTGAAAAGATAAGAAAAAGATATGCCACTATTAATAATGACTACTTTTAGAATAGAGTCAGCTAGAGTGGGATTAGAGGCAGGAATGTAGGGAGACCAATTCTTTAAGGCTGAATATACTTCTTCATAGTTTGAACTGTTTTCACAAGAATGTATTCGTGTTTTACCTGTGTAAACTAATGAGGACTTCCTAAAAAGTGGAAACACATGTCAGTTCATGACTGGACCTGGACATGACTGAGGAATAACATTGCACCATAGACTCAGGAATTACCGGATACAACTATAATCGTGGGAAATTCTAAAATGAGTATTCACCAGCGAGGGATCTGTCCCCATCCAAAGGTTCTCTGAGGTTAGGCCTATAGTGTTTAAAGACTGCTTGTCTTGTATATCTGCTTATCAAAATGATCATTTTTCTCCTGGAATTTCCCAAATATTCCTGAGGCAATATTTAAAAAGATCTTCAAATGGTTCCTAGCTCTCTATATAACATGCCAACCCTATCAAGGTGTGAAAACTGTGGCCCAACCCTGACATACTGATTGAGTTACTATAAGAATTGTTGTGATGTCCCTATTGTGAGTATACATCCTTTGTATTGGAGAGTTAAGAAAAAAATAACTCAGAAATGTCATGTTTCTTATACTAAAACTTACAATCCTAGGTATTAACACAATATGCTAAACAGTTCAGGACATGTGGGAATTCAGGCACAGCTCATTTTCTAACATAAGACTAAAAACTGCCTAACAAATCTCACTTGGAAATGACAACACTTGGAAGTGTGAGCTAAGAAATCAGCTGAAAATATTCTTGATTGTGGATTTTCAGCCTGACAAGCTCTGGATTTAGAGCACCCTGGAGTCATTAACTTTCTACAGATATTTTTGTTGGTTAGAGGCAGCCCTGCCCTAAGTCCTGCACACTCGAGTCAGTGATGTCTTGGGTGGTAAATGTGCCGGGAAATGTTAGTAACTAAAGCCAAGCATCAGTTATTCACATTGTCCTCTCTCCGATTTCAAGGGGCAGGTTCATTCCATGCCACATGCAGCTTCTAGAACAGAGGGTCAAATTGGCCCAAATGTCTAAAATCCTTTTAGCTGAATCCATTATACTAATATCTGACAATTATGAACTCAGTCTCATTTAACATGCTTGGATGCTCTCACTTAAAGGCAATAATTACTAGAAAGAGTTAGTTGTATAAACCTGTTTCCCAGCATGTTGGTTGACAAGACACCCCACTGGTTAAAATGCAACCATCAGGCAGAGCTTTTTATATTTAATGTTGAACAAATTATCTTTTGTAAATGGCAAATTGAGGACTCTCTCACTGTCAATCTTGCTTTGCACTCAGCTACATTTCCATTTCATAGAACATCTTGAATTTAGCCGAGGGAGGTAGTAGTCCCTAAAAATACACAGCAAGAACAAATCTGAAAGGAAGAGGGAAGACAATAAGAACGTCTCTGCTAAATCAATGACAGGAAAGCATCCTTTTGGCCATACTACTTCAAAGGGTGACTTCTAAAACCCTAAGGTGGATTTTTCCTCTGCATACATGGCAAGACTATCAAGAGGAGTAGGGTTAGGAGGATTTCACCTCCAGGAGCAGGATCTAATCTACACTGTATGAAGTGCCTGACATTGCAAAAATGTATAGAATTTAAAGCTGTGTGACACTGCTAGAAGTCATATAATCTGACCCACTGTGGAAATTTCCATCCAGATGGAAATTCAAACTCCATATGATTACCCTTAATAATAGGTTATTCACAGCCTCCTAAAACAGGTTTTTGCATTGTTGGACAGCTCTCTCCTCATATTCTTCTTAGTTGGAAACTACAATCTGCAGCCTTTCTCCCTTAAAAATGTTTTAAATTATGTCATCATTTTATGAGGAATAAAATCTTAAAAAATTTAATGACTTTTTTCATTTTATATGAGGATATTATTCAGCATTATATTAGAGAGTTTATTTTATTATAATCATGAACACAGAGCAAATATGTGAAGGTAAATTTTTTATTTTCTCTGTTTACCAAATCCTATTAATTGTGTTTAATCGTGTGAGAAAATGTATTCAAATCATATTGTATGTCATTGGGTGGAAGAATGAATCTTGAACTAAAGGTTAAACTTATAAATGCCTGTTTTAATATCAAAAATACTACTTACCAGGCGCTGGGGATCCAACGACGAGCAACATGTAGAGCCAGTCCCCACTCCCAGAGATGCTGATTCAATTGTCTAGGAAGGAAGCCCTAACACTGGTGTCTCACAAAATCTACTCAGATTCTATTGTACACCAGCTTGACACCACCAATAGCTGGTCCATGTGGAGTGGCTTCCCTCTGAATGGACTACAGGTTAAAATTGTTCACACAGAAGATACTTGCAATATCCACATCTGGCAAAGAACCCATATCCAGAATATATGATGAACTCTTACAAAATAAAAAAAGAGAACCCCCCCATCCCAAAAAGTGCTAAACATTGGATAGACACTTCATAAAAGCAGATATCCAAATGGCCAGTTTAAAAAAAAATACTCATTTTCATTTGTCATTATAAGACTGTAAAGTAAAACACATTGTGATCCCACCATACACTTACCAGAATGGCTAAATCATATTAAGCATTGTCTAGAATAAAGAGCAACTGAACGCTCATATGCTGCAGATGGGAATATATATAGATATAAATTCTTTGGAAGACAGTTTGGCAGTATCAACAAAAGCTGAATATATCTATACTCTACAGCAATCCAACTGTTAGGTATACATGCAAGAGAAATATGTTCATATGTTCACCAAAAGACACTTAGAAGAATATTCACTGTATTGTTCACAGTAGCCCAAAACCAGAAACAACCCAAATGTCCCTCATCAGTAGAAAAGATAAATAAATTACAGTATATTCCTACAAAGGGATACTGTATAGCAATGAGAATGAATAAATGATAGCTACATCCTAAAACATGAATGCACTGCACAAACTTAATGTCGAGCAGAAGAAGTGAGGCACAAAAAAAGGACATTTTGTATGATTCCATTTTATGAAATTCAAAGACAGGCAAAACAAACCTATAGTGTCAGAAGCCAGGACTGTGGTTAACTTTGACAAAAACAGTGACAGAATAACCTAAGAGGGACTTCTGGGATGTTGTTAATATTTTGTTTTTTGATTGGGGAGGTGATTACATAAGTTTATTCATTTTCTAGAAATTCACACTTACCTTGTACTTTTCTGAATGCAATCATACTTCAAGAACATTTTTAAATTATTCATAACGGTAAAAATAATAGTAATCCCTTATTGTTAGGACAGCATTTTATAATTTACAAGCTGTTTCATACATTTTGTCCCATTCAATTCTCTCTTAAATTTATTGATTCACTCATTTCATTCACCAAATGCTGATATATTTAATATATCTCATATATGCAAGGGATTGTGCTAGGTGATGCAAGCAATACGAAAGTTAATAAGACACGGTTATTAGCCTCTAAGAGCTTACAGAACTAAAACTGTGAAGACATGTCTGTAGTGTAACTGTACTGGCAGCAATAATTTATGGTATCTCCTATGCGCCCAGGCATTGTACATACATTGCTATGTACATTACTGACATTCTCTCACATTTAGTAACTTCAAGGGGCATAAGGATTTTAATGTCATGTTTATTTTATTACTAAAGAATTTAGTATTACATGATGGAAAATATAATGAAATCTTGGGGAAAAGATACTTGCTTCCTGAGCCCAAGTCTACAGGGGCAATGTAAAGTACAGCATGACAACCTGCCATGTTCAGTGATGTCAGCAACTAGTTCAGAGGACCAGTAATCAGTTGAATTGACTTACTGCCACAGGAATTTTATATAACTATAAATTCCATTCCAATATTTAATTAGATTATTTCACATAGCAACACCTAAAAGGGGCTATGTACTGGTTTAAATTTATTTCCTGAAACTCAAGAAATTTCAGCATTTCAAATAAAATATCACTATGAAAAAAATAGGAGGAAGGCTATAAATCTTGACTGTGAAGATGATAAGATGGCATAGGTATTTCCAAGAAAAGTTTAAGGCTTTCCATTTAATAAAATGTGGATTTTACAAATGCATAAATCTCCTATGGGTTGATTTCAAAGAATATATATGACCATTTATATCAGTTATAAGCATTATACACGATATAGGCTTTCAAAAGCATAAGGATATATTTTATAAGACTCATCCTTTATAAATTCCTGGAATTTTACAAATTCCCAACTCAGTACCGTTTGTTTGATATTTGAATGTTTCTATTTGTTCTGTGATAACATTTCACTGATTTTACTTATGTTTAGTCCATTTAAAGTACACATTTTTTACTATGAGTTTGAAACAAAATGACATTCAATAAACATTATCATATGAAATTATCTGCTGTAACTAAATCATTCACTCAGACTTTATTGTATGATGTTCCAGGTACTGTGTTCCAGACACGTGCTAGTCACAGATAAAGCAGCTGAATAGCTATAGGCAGCCTCTATAGGGGCTTGGAACTGTCATACCTTGGAGGAGCACTCTTACGGCCTGTGAGGAGTGAACTCAACGTACCTTGCACTGTGCTTTATATTGGGGATTACAAGAACAAATGAGACAGGATTCCTGCCTCCAAAAAGCTCAGTCATTGGAAGTGAGAGGCATATAAATGCACACATGTGTGTAGGATAAGTGTATCATAAAAGAATAAGTATTCATAAAAGAGGTATGAACTGAATGCTTTGAGTAGAGGGGGTGTCACATGCTCTGCATGATAGAAATCAGAAATGTTTCCAAGAAACAACGCTTGAACTGATGGTGAAGGCAAAGAAAGCCATCTGAGGCAAGGAAAACTGTACATAAAAAGTGTAGGGGAAGCCAACCACACCCTCTTTCAAAGTTCCTGTTTCAGATCATGAACAGGGACTGCAGCCCTTTCAAAGATCATGCAAAGAATGCTTCTACCTTTCATTCATTGCACCCTACATTACATATAGCCATTGCTTATGAGACTGCTGGGATTGGGGAGCATCTCGTTAACATGTGAAGCCTCCGTCTGTGTGCTCACTTCCTGCAGGCTGCAAGAGTACTCCTCTAAGGTATAAGTGCTCCAAGTTCCCTGTGGGAAGCCTGCAGATATTCAGCTCTTTCATTTGTGACTAGGTGGGTAAGCTCAATTTCGGAGCTTTTAGGAGTTTAGGAGCTCAGTTTAGAAGAGTTTACCACTCTCAATCCAGCTTTATTTGTAATAAAATTGATCTACTGATCCTTGACTCCCATGACTCTTCCTCAACTGCCTCAGAATCTGGAAAGAAGCACCGATGTGCTCCTCAAATTACTCTCAAATCCCAATACAAAGGCATTTCATTGTTTCAGAGTTTGGTGTCTTACAAAACTAGTAGGCAATGCAGCATGACTAATGTATAGAGGAAATGGTGGGGGAGATGGAATTGAAGAGGAAGTTGAAAGATGGATTGTAGGGATATTTTATACTATGACAAGGCAAATTTACTTTATCTTATTGCCAGTGAGGAAACTGTAGGATTCCTCAAGCAAGGAAATAAGATGATCAGGTTTGTGTTGCACATATCAACATTAGTAGTAACATGATGGATTAATAATAGAGTTATACTCTTTATGGTGACTCGATTACTGAGCTATTGGTATGCCATATAGGACAATGTTTAAGCATAAGAAAGACTTAGATTTAAATTACTTTGCAATTAGCTATATAACCTTGGGCCAGCAACTTAACCTCTCTTAACAGCAGGAACTAATCTAGGCCTGTAGGTGGGAGCAAGTAAATGCATGAAAATGGAGGAGGTGAAGCCTATGGGAGCAGAAATAGCACACGATCTCTGATGAATAATGCTAGACAACTACAAAGGTACAAAACCACCAATAAAAAAATATTTATATTAATTATTACTACAAGAGTTTATATTCAAGAAACTATGAAACATGACTGGAAAATATGTCCAAGTAATGTGATTTAAAAAGAAAAATGAAATGTGGAGACCAATTTCATTAATTTATTTATTCATTCAGCCAAATGACAATTATTGAACATCTTCAATTTTCAAGCCCTGTGCTAGGCACTAGGTATACCAGGATGAAAACACAGTCCCCAATAATTTTATTGTCTAGCAGAGACAGAAAAGATAGTATAATACAATGCATTAAGTCCTATGATACAGTTAAAGTTAGGTTATCAGGGAAGACTTCCCAGTAAAGGTGAAGTCTTGAAGAATTCACAAGAGTGTTGGTTAGGGGAGAATGTGATCAACTGTGAGAGAAGATGTGGCATATTTGAGGATTTGGAAGTAATTCAGTATGGCTGGAGTATATGTTGTGATGTTAGGAAGAATAGAAAGTTGAGGTTGGAGCAATAATCTGTTTAAAAGTAAACTGGTTGAGACCCAATCCTGAAAACACACAGGACCTCTTTTTGAGGGGTGGATACAGTTTCAAATGTTTACATCAACTTTATTTTGTCTGTTCTAGGAGTTGCTGTTAATAAACTATCTTGAGAAAGTCTACAAAGATCACATCAAGGGCTCTAGACAAATCTAACTTTATACTATATTAACTTAAAATGATAAATATAAACCCTACAAATCTTTGAAAATGAAGGGTGGGTAGAATAAAAAGTTACCACACCAAACAAAAAGGTTATATTGCTCTAACTACAAAATAGTTAGGGATGGCTATTCTTTAACAGACATGCCCTCTAACTATATGATGATGGTTTAGGGAACAGTACCAGTGAAGATGGTAAGGAAAACTATTTAAGGATCTCATCCCCTTTTCTAGCCACATACCCACCTATTCAATTTTTCTCCTATTCTTAGGATGCTGGGAAAAAATCTACAACTGAGTGGTTTCAAGACACCACAGATTTAAAATCTGCAACCTCAGCTGGGCTCCATGTCTTGATCAACATGTCTTAGTCAGCTCCCTTTCTCATTTTCCTTGCAGCTTTACCAAACCTTCACCTCTTTACCCAAGTCTTTTTAATGATTTGTAGCAAATTGCCTTGCTCGTATTCACTGGATATAGCAATTGAGTATGAGAGGTTACATCCACGGTCACCTAAAGGTTGTGAGATCAGCAGACAGCCAGGGAAAACTCCTTTATTTAAGGGATAATGGTTGGCCCTTAGAGAAAACTGAAGGAACAGAAGACAGAAAATTGGAGGTAACCAGAATGTTTTAGTATTAGAAAACTGAAAGAAAAAAAATATTTTGAGAAGGAAGTAAAAAATAGAATCAAACGCTGTAAAGATGTCAAGTAAGGCAAGAGCCAAAGTGTCCACTCAATATGGCGATATGGTGATCATGGTAAGCAGTGATTTTATTTTAAACCATTTCAATCGAGTGATGAAAATAGAAATCAGGCTGTAGTTGAACAAACAACAAATGAGAGTGACAAAGGGAGAAAGGCAAGGGAATATAATATTACTCTTTTGAGAAGTCCGTTGTGAAACAGGGAGATGCTATGACTGATTTAGAGGGATGGGGGACTAAAGGAAGGTTTCATGTTGGATTGGTGGTGGTGGTAGAGGTGGTGGAGGAGGTGGCAGAGGTGAAGGTGGAAGTGATGGTAGTGGTGGTTGTCTTGGAGGTGACAAAGATAGTAGTGATGAAGATGGCGGACGTGCTGGAGTAGCAGAGGTAGTGGTGGAGACGCTGGTGGCCGTGGAGGTGGTGTTGTAAGTAATGATGGAGATGCTGATAGTCATGACAATTAAGGCAGAGGTGGTGAAGATAGCCAAGGCAGAGGTGGTAGTGGTAACGACAGTAGTAGTGATAGTGGAAATGAAAACAGTGGTTTAAAATATAGGAAACACTCGAGTTTGTTCATCCACTAAGGTGAAGCAACCAGTAAGAGACAAGGAATAAATAGAAAAAGAATGATAATTAGGTTGATCCCAGAGGAAAATAGACAAGGAAGTCAGAGCACACAGATGGAGGAACTAAACACACAACCACCTTCCATAGTTAAAATTCCCATACCAAATTATTTGCTGTTCTCCAAATGTGTCATGGAGTTCCATGTCTGCCTCTCTCTTTCTCTCTGCCTTTGTGCTTAGGTGCTGTATCCTCTGCCTAGAACACCTTTCTCCCTCTCATCATCAGCATATAACTTCTATTCTTTCTTCAAAATAGAACTCAGAATCTGCTTCTTCCAGGAAGCCTTTTCTAATCCTGTCCCACAGTTTGATTAAGATGCCTAATCTCTGGGTTTTCAGAATCCACTGCACATGGTCCATCACAGGACTTTTCATACTATATTGTAATTGTTTTAATCTCCACTGGAATGCAAGATCCATGAAAGCAGACACTGTATCATGTTTCATTAGGCTTTCATTTTTCATTAAACAAAACTAACATACCACTACTACAACTAATACAAATCTGTTGAGGCCAGGCACAGTGGCTCACATCTGTAATCCTAGCACTCTGGGAGGCTGAGGTGAGAGGATTGCTTGAGGCCAGGAGTCTGCGACCAGCCTGAGCAAGAGCTAGACCCCCCATCTCTTCAAAAAATTAGAAAAATTGACTGGGCATAGTAGCGCATACCTGTCGTCCCAGCTACTCAGGAGGCTGAGGCAGGAGGATAGCTTGAGCCCAGTAGTCTGAGGTCGCAGTGAGCTATGATGATACCACTGCACTCTAGCCCAGGTGACAGAGTGAGACTTTGTCTCAAAAAAAAACATCTATTGAGCACTTATCAGATGCCAAGCAATGGTGGGAAAATTTCAACCCGCAGTCTGTTTTTGCAAATAAAGTTTTATTGTAATACTGTCACACTCATTTTCATATTGTCTGTGGCTGCTTTTGCTCTACAATGGCGAGATGAGCCATTATGATGAAGACTGCATTGCCCACAGATCCTAAAATGTTGGCTATATGACTCTTTACAGAAAGTTTTCCGATCCCTGGTATTACCAATGAAGAATACAATAGTGAGTCAATAAGATACCAGCAATTACAGCATAATGTGATATTGTATTTTGATAGTGGAAAATAAAAGTGTAATGGGAGCACATAGGAGAAGCACTTAATCTATTCTTTGGGAGATCAGGGATTTTTGTTTATCTAGAATCTAGTACTATTTAGCATATTAGTAGGTGCTCTATAAGTGGACCAATTTTTTTCAAAGGGGAAAATTCATTTGGAACATGAAATACTTGACTAAGATGCTAAGGGAAATGGCTGAGACACCATTCCAAAAGATTTCTGGTATTTCTACCACAAAGGAACTAAATTAGGATTTCATTTAGTTATAATATTCAGTTAATTGTAAGGCTAAATTATCCAAATATTTCAAGATCTTATCTTGTTTCAAAGAGATAATATTCCAGCTTGAGTCTCCCCATAAATAAGAAGAAAACTCTGGATCTGGTGGCTGGACCTGAGAAGCCGACTTGACACTTGCTGAGAGCTGGAAGACCTACATAATCTTCATGTTGTTCTTTAAAATTCTTTCAGAAGATTTTATTTTGAATTTTAATGTCAAAGCCAAGTCCAAAAATATGACCTTAATACTCTCTTGGTTCTCTTTCACACATACATCTACACACACACACACACACACACACACACACAACTTTATACCTAATATCATCTCAAATATAACATATATATCCATATATGTACACAGCCCACACATCTGTCACACATATGATACTGGTTCCTGGTTTTCTGGTCTCCAAAAGAAAGAATACCTTGGGTATTCTTCCATCCAGTCCTCAATGTTCAGTACCAATTTGTCCACTGAAAACATTTATTCTATACAACTCAGCAATTTGGCAATGATATTCTACAGCAGCAACTTTTGCAAAAATAAAAATCAAGTCACCAGGTACATGTTGGAGCCAGATGGCTGGAAGGGTCACCATGTTAAACATGGTTACACCAAGTTAAGGAAAAGCCACAGCTGGTCTCCTTTCTAAGGTTGCCATTAATCTCTCTGTATCCATATACCTAACTCATTTATATCATCTACATCTATCGTTGTCTCTATCTATGTATGTATATACAACCACACTGTGAAAAATACATTGGTGCTTTAACATTGTTCAGTACCTTTTGAACAACCTTTATAACTCTAGCTGACCAACAATATAATGTCCTTATCATAGCCCTATACTCAGTTGCATCTTGAAGAAGCTGGGGAACTGCCCTACTCCTTTTATATCTATATCTTAAAAACATGTTAATTTGCTACTGATTTTTCCCTCAACAGTACCTTGATAGCCTTATTATCTTGATTGACCTTGCATAAAATTGTTAAAGACATTGATTTCCATTTGATATGAACCTACTCCTTTGCATAAAATCGTGGCACTGTCTGTGAGTAACAACATTGTGTCGGAAAACTGTGTCATTTCTGGCCACATTATTATGAAACTGTTAAAAGAATGTGTAGAAGAATAATCAATAATAGAATTACATATGGTGTTGCTTGGTGGAAAAACCAGTTACACAACAGGAAATCTCATTTAACATATATGAATATAATGTTTATATTCATAGAAAAATGCAGGAAAATTTATTAATATAATAAGGGTTACCTCAGAGAATGGAATAATAAGTAATTTTTATTTTTTTAGGTTTTTACATTTTCTAAGTTTTTTGTAATATAAAACTTTGTAACCAGAAAAAGGTATTACTTAAGATAGTATATTCAATGTACTTCTATTTTATTTAAAAGGTTATATAGGAAAGGCATACATATTCTTAGTATTTATCTCCGAGTGAGAGATCTTGGTGCTTTTCTGTATTTTTAAGTTTTCTATAATATGCTTGTTTATCTTTACTTTAGGAAATCCAATAGAATTACAACATAAATCCAGTGCTGACTGATAAAGATTATTCTCTAAAGATAGAACATAAAGTCACAGTGAAACCTGTGTATGCTGGGGCATTAGAGGGCCTTTTAAATCATAGACTTTACCTTGAAGAAGACTATACCTGAAATCAGTAATGTTTGGCTTCACAATTTCCTCTCTAAATTCAAAGATTTTTTTTACTTGAAAACAACTTCCCTTGGAAGATTATAGCAACTCTTACCACAGTAGTAAATAAAGATTATGAAAACAACGTAAGTTATATTTTCTAATACACCATAAAAATTAAAAGATATTTTAAAAATAGGTTCTCAAGAAAATTCTGATAAGAAAAATCTAAATCGAGTGATAATATATATATATATATAAAACAGAAATATGAAGCCATTATTATCTAAATTCAACTCAGAAGCTGGGGTTTTTTGGACACATAACGCACTAATAAAATCTCATTCCTGCAGAGGAGCCACTAGTCCTTTCTCATCACAACAGTTACTGAAATGGAACTGAGGCACCAACTTGTGGGCTTTAACAAGAGGAACACAAGTGCAGTCATAAACGCCTTCACTTTATAATGGCAGACATATGACTAAAGCCTCAAAATCAGAAAAAAATTCACTTTCCTCTTCAACAACACCTGTTGCTATGGTGATGGTCTGCTCAGCTGTGACTGAGCGGCTTCAGGTGCCTTCAGTTTTGGACAACAACCTAAGTCATGTCTGAACCACAGTCTTGCTTACACAGCAACAGACCAAAAAAAACCCTGCACATTTCAGAATAAATCAAAATGACTTTAAAACTGTCTATGTAATAAAGACTCTCAAATGTTTATCTGGAGCCCAGATGTCTCCTCTGAGCTCCAGACTTCCACTTAACATTTGAAAGCCTGATTATTATTTGAAATTTCCCATGACCAAAACAGAACTTAATCATTTCTCCCATCTCCATCCCACCCATCAACACTACCACAATCCTGCCCCATCTAAAAAAACTGTATCTTCATCCACTCGAGTGTGTAGACCAAAACCTAGGCATCCTCCTTGATTTCTCCCTTTCTCTCATAGATTTCTCATTCAAGCCATCAGTAAATCCTATCAGCTGTATCTCTAACATTGCTGGAATATTTTCACTTCTCATCATCTTTTCCATTGAAGCTGCCTCCATCTACCTATTGAGGTCTCAACTCAAGTGTCACTTCAGGAGTGATGCTTGAATGAGCTGAACCCGGAGGCTTATTTCCCACTTTAGCTGCTTTAAAACACTTGTCAGTGCCTGAAAAGACCTTGTCTGTTGACACTCCTTTTATCTAAATTTCTCCATTAGAATATCAGTTCCTTGAGGTCAGGGATGCTATTTGTTTTGTTCAATACTATATTCCTAGCATCTAAAACTGTGCCCGACACATAATAGCCATTCAGTAAATACTTACTGACTAACTCTGCCTATTCCCATAGCACCACTTTCTTGTTTTATGATTTTCAACAATATTCTTAAGGATGTGATGTAAGTGTAGACAATTTATTTTCTCTGGGCATTTGTTTCTTCATTTATAAAATGGGAGAACTTAATCTATAAATTTCTTATCTATGTTAAAATTTCATGACTCTGTGCAAAACTTACTGGAATTATAAAATATTCCTTTTCTGCTCAATTCACTATGTGGTTTCCAATTAGCTCTTTTCTTATTTTCATATACAATAATGTAGATGTAGTTACAGTTCACAAAGCACTTTTGTTTCCATTATTTCCTTTGACACTCACCTCAAATTCCTGGAGCATCATAGTACTTATTATTTCTGTTTTATAGATGAGGAACTATAGGCTCAGAGAGGATATATGACTTGCTTAAATTCACCATGCATCTTGTTTCACTAAATGAGTCTGTTATCAATAAAAGTTATTGGCTCATTTTTTAATTTTTTTCATAATCATGGTATAGACCCAGGAATTATAATGAATAGTCTTTCCCTAAAATATTTTTTCAATAGGTATTAATCACCATATATATGGTTTAAGGGAGTCTAACATAGTTCCAAATCTTTGCAAGAATTTTGATTAGACTCTAGCCCAGACCTTTCTATAAGAAAAAGGACAGCCACTGCATATTTAATTACAAACAATACCCATTCTATTCATAGCACATGACCAAATCTACTCCCTCCCCATCCTGTAGTAGCATATATTTAGTATTTCTCCCATTCGACTTATTCCTTTGAGTAAAAGCATTGCCTCCAGAAAGCCTCTGCAGTGAATCGAAGGACACAATAATCGTAAATATTTAGCTTTATATCCCCACTGCACAATTTTTTAGCTTGTGACTATAAACGAGTCATGGGCTTCCTTTTCTTTATTAGTAAAGTATATAGTAATAACTACTTAAGAAAGATGTAATAACTAAATAAAGAAATGTAAATTAGTGCATAGTATATAGTATACATTCAGCAAATGTGAGTTCCTCCCCATCCTGTTATCTTGGAGGAGTGACATATCAATCTAATCATACTTTAGCAAACAAGTCTTAAGGAAATGGAGCAAAAGGAAAGACAAGATAGGTTTGGAATACAGTACTGAATAAATATTGCTGAATGAGTAAATTAATTACAGACAGATACTAGTTCTACATATTTTTGATAAAAGCAATGAAAAACTAGACTTTAAATATTCTTACAACCAGACAGTTATACTTAGCTCCAGAAAAGAAAGGCTGGCATTTCTTTGCAGTCACTTTAGCTATGTTTTTTTACCCTTGACTCTGGATTTATTACGGGACTATGTGGCTTCTGGGCACCATTTGAACCCTCCAAATAGTGAGCTGATTATTTAACATCCTTTTAACTTCAGGTCTTGAGAAGTTAAAAGGGAATTTTCTCTAGTCTAATTCAAATCTAAAATCTAGGGAAAAACAAGTAGGTAGGGGGAACGTTTGTTTTGTTGCTGTTGTTGTTTTGGTAGCCATGAGGAATGAGTCCTGGCTTGGAAACATCTGAATTAGGGGAAGAAGTTGGGAGCTAAAAAGGAGAAACAAAGAACCCAAGAACTGAGCAAGCACGACTGATGCAACATCTAAAGGGCTGGATTAGATAACTTTTTAAAGTCCCTCAATCTCCACAATTCTATAAACCCCCTGATTTAAACCTTCCTTCTAAATGAATTCTACAACGATTTTTGTAATCCCATTGTATTTTTGGAATATGTCCAACAAAGTTTGAGTTCAATGGTTTGTGCTTTGATATTCATCTAGACATATTGTTTCAGAAGGCCCTCCCTCTCATAGAAAATGAATTGTGGAGGTCATATGTTCTTGACAAGGAATGAGGAACAAAGCTCCTATGGATGAGTCAACTCCTTTTGTTCCACAGCACAGTCAGCACTGTGCGCATCTGATGGAAACCATGGAATTTCCCCTCTCCTCTCTCATCTTCTCGTCCACTTGACCCTTCCTACATGTCTGCTTTTCCCCACTTTACCACCTACAGGCCCCTACCACCCACCCACCTCACTCACACTGTCCATATACTCCCCATGCTCTTAAGTTTTCAGAATAAAAATCTAGTGACATTTCCTTCCAAATAGGTAGATATCCCTATTCTAAAAGAAATTATTAAATTGCAAAAGCATAAGACTGGTTGTCTTTAAGCCAGTAGTCTTACATTTCCATAGTACTTTACATACACTTTCATTTTTAGCTTCACAAGGATCTCATAGGGAACTAGTAGGAATTCAATGGCAACAATCCAGGAATACCTGATGCAGCGGTCCCGGAAGCCTGGATTATGAGGAGAAGGAAGAGAGAAGACCGAATTCCTAGGGCATAATCCCAAGAAAACACAAGCCAAGCTGGTGAAGGAAAGGCTGGGCAGACAGCAGTTTTGACCAAAAGCCATAGGAGGGGACTTACATCCTTTAAAAGCCGAGTGAGGATTAGACTCAATGGTTGGACCTTGAATAGGGAGAGGGGTACATAATAAGATCTAGTAGTGTCAGGATTTGGGAAAAAAAAGATTTTTTTTTTGTTTAGATGAGTTCCATTATATTATGAATATGCATTTTCAATGGGGGAGCGGGTTTCCAGGGCTTAGAAAACACCAGAGAAAAGAAATCTTAGTGTTTGAGACTTAAGATCAGAGAGATACAGGAGAAGGGATGACCAGACAGATGAAACGAGCTAGGACAACAAAATAATATGTTTAATGCAGTTAACATGTGTCAAGTTAAGTAGGCATATGAGACAGAAGGGTTTGGATTGTGCTAATTTGTACTGCAAAGTTTCCCCACACGTGAATATAAGCGGGTTGTACTTTAGGCTGTGTGTGCTAAACGCTAGTGAATAAGGTGAGAAGAGAGCCCAGGAAAGAAGGAGTGAGGTGAAGACAGGAATGCCCCTCTCCAGAAGCAGTCTTCCATACTGAAAGCTCCCTTCAGGGGTAAAAGTGAAGATTAAGAGTAAGCGAAGAGCAAGAAACTCACCTGGAAGAGCCTTCAGCCAGACTGCGGGGGCCACTCTTTGACACTTGGCTATGGTAGGACAATACAACCAATTTTGTCAGGAAGAGCTTTAGGAAAGTTGGATGTTCCTCATGGGGCTACCTGGGACTCTGGCAATTCTGCAGGAAGAAAGCATCTTCCTATAAGTCTTCAAAAACCTGCCTTGCCAGAGAAGCAGGTAGTGGGGCTGATGATTAGGTTTGCATTTGAACTAACAAATTAGAGCACAGTTTTCTTTCCAGTCTGAAGTCTCCTCTCCAGCCTTACCTAAAGTCAATACAAATTATGTCTCTAGTGCACTTGCTATTAAAGAAATCTGAAGTTGTTCTGTTATTGTTTGTTTTGTTTTGTTTTTCTTTTTCACCCAGTCGCTGTTATCTCTTGAGCACTGGAAAGTGAATGGCCACATTTATCCCCAAATCGGAGATCAAGAAACTCAGAAACACCTTGTTTAGACGAGGCGCTAAAGTCATTGGTAAAGTAGGAAAGAGCTCGTATCTGCAGGTAAGTCTTTGCTCCTCAGTTACGGAGTCGCGCATTACTTCTCTGCCCCCACGCAAACAGGCTGTGGTCGCGAGAGAAATTTTCCCAGGGAGAGACTGTCGTAAAGGGCCTCTTAGGTTCCCATTGCAGTTTTCAGTGCTTTTTATCTCCAGCGCGAGGACAAGGTACTCCTTAACTGGAGAGTGAAGCCCGCAAGGGAAGCTCGGGCCTGAGGCCCCCGCCACCGCAGGGTGTCCCCGCAGGGCTGTGCTAGCAAACGCTCCCGCCCTTCGCTGGGGCTCCCTCAGCTGCCCGCAACCCAGAGCCTCTGCAGAGCTCCACCCCTCCCCGTGCGGCTTCAGAAAGCAGAGCGTGCAGTGCAGTCTGCTGGGGCCCTGGCGACAAGGACGGGCCTTCAGGTCGCGAGCCCCCGGGGAGCAGAACCCCGGTGCCTCCGGCGCGGCACCCTCACTGCGCACACGTCGCTGCGCCCCACCTACCGGTGCCGGCCCTGTGGTCACCCGCCCTTTTCCCCACTTGATCCTCAGCCCCGGCCGCTGCAGAGGCCGACGGGCCGCGGGGACAGGAGCGCAAGGGCTGCCGCGGCACTGTGTGTCCGACCCCGGCTGGCGCGGAGGTATCGCCTGCACAGGCTCCTGGCCTCCGGGACGATGCGATGGGGTCGGTCAGGAAGAGAAAGGGTAAGACGGGGGCGTCTGGGCAGGCTCTGCTGTCAGTGCCTGCGGGCACGAGAGGGCGACTGGTAGTCTCCGTCCAATAAGGGCCAAGATGGGGTGCTCCGGACCACGGACCGGCCCCTTCCAGTGCGAGAGCTATCGGGGGACTCAGGGACGCACAGAAGGAGGTCGTGGAAGTGAATCATTGAGGAGCCTCAGTAGAAACAGGCCAAGGGCACAGCGCCCCTGTTTGATGGTTATTGAGACCGTCGGCTGGACTCCTCCATGCAGCAGGCAAGGTTGGCCAGGCCAGTATTTTGGCTCTCGGTTTTGGATCTCCTTTTACTGATTGTCCTCAGGAGTGGGGCTTGGAAATGGTGCCTTTTGATAAGGAAGGTTGAGTAAAGAATAGGTGTTCTCCAAGCCGCAGTAGATCTCTCCAAAGAGGTGAATGGTCCAAAGTCCCCAGAGAACACTTTTTAAGTTTCTGCTTCCTTAGGGAAATTTTCATAAAGATTATTCGAGGTGAGAAAGAAGGACCCGTTTGTCATCCATGTTTTGTAGAAGGGTTCGATTGATGAGCTCAAAGCATTCTAATGGTGGTCAGGATCAACAGGTTTGAATCTAAAACAGGAGTGGATTGCAGAGCGAAAGAGATCTGAAAGCTCAGTTTGGTGGGTGGAAAGTGATTGTTAAAGCTTTAAATGAAAGAAATCACTTGGAGAAAACTGTTGTTTTTACCTGCAATGGTGTCAGGCAAGCAAGGCTGTCAAGCAGCAGACTCCACTGCTAGATTCCTCCCGGGTCCTCTAGACCTGACCCCAGGCCTTGGGCAGCACAAGCAAAGGGCAACTCCACTGTCTGGATTTCTCTTCTCAGAAAAGGGCCAAATTTGAACCCCACATATCAGAACTTTCAACTTAGTTTCTGCTGCAGCATCGCCAGCTCAGATACTTAGCCAGGCACATTTGAGGAATGTTTGTTTCTTTTTCCCCAAAAGGTACCCTTGGGGACAAAAAGACTCAGGAGTTCTGGGTGCCAAGTTTTCTCCACTTGTACTTTGGGAGAACAGTGGCACCTGTCCCTTTGAGAGATGAGTCCAAGTGAAATCATTTTTTTACATGCTTTAGATTTTAGTGCAACAATATGTTATCATAGTGCAACTTTTGGTTACTTAATTTGACAATGACACTATTTTAATGCAGAATAAAACACACTGTTTAATACATGATCTCCATGTATTTAAATCATATTTTATTAACTTGATTTGCATTTAACAATTTTTGAGGTGATATAATTGACACTAAATAATTGTATGTGTTCTTAAATGCTGGCACCCTAAAAAAATATGGGTCCAAAACTTCATTTTTGACAGATGGACTACTGAGGCTGGCAGAGAGTCGTGAATAATTAGCCAGTGGCTCACTGAGAACCAGCTATCTCCTAATACTCAATCATGTGTTTTTTTGCATATTTTAGTAAAATTGTATTAAAAATAAATACAAAAAGAGTAATTTTACAAACTACTGATTGGCACAGCTTGGATACAGGGTGAAAGGAGTGTTCCTCTAAAGGGGTAGCATAAGGGAGATCTTTATGAGGATGGCATAGCTGTGCATATTAATTGTGGTGGTGTTTACGTGAATCTAGACATGTGATGAAATATCACAGAACTATACACACACATTGCACCAATGTCAATTTCCTGGTTTTGCTATGATACTGTAGTTATGTAAGATATAACCATTGGGGGAAACTGGGCGAAGGGTACAGAGACCTCTCTGTACTATCTTTGCAACTTCCTGTAAGTCTTTCATTATTTCAAAATAAAAAACTATCTTTAAAGTCATTTTGTAATAACATCAAATTCCAACATTGGCTATTTTTCTAAATTTGAATGTATACCAAATACTTCACTTTATTATGTATGTTATTGAAATATTTAATACATACTTAAAACATATGTGATGCAAACTAATACCTACATACTTCTTTACTGATATTTTGAAAGACCATATGCACTTTTAAGATATTAATATTCATGTAACAATATCAATATAGGCTGGATGAGGTGGCTCACACCTGTCATCCCAGCACTCTGGGAGGCTGAGGCGGGAGGATGGCTTGAGCCCAGGAGTTGAATGTTGCAGTGAGCTATGATGATGCCACTGCACTCTGCCTGGGGTGACAAAGCAAGACTCTGTCTCAAAAAAAAAAAAAAAAAAAAAAAAAAGATTATCAGTGTAGCCTGGAGATACTAATGAGCATCTTAGCAATAGATATTAATTTCAGTTTATTTAAATTTTGGAAAACAAAGAGAAATTGTTCCTTTAAATAGTACTTATGCTAAAATAACAGCCTAATGTCTTCCTTCGTTCTTTCCTTCCTTTTGCCCTGCATGAAAATACTGAGGTTGAGGTCTACAATTGGTCTTTCCTCTTCTTCTTAGCAGGATGTTTTCTGTGTTTCAGATGATTGAACCCAGAAACATTACCTGGCAGAAGTGATAGAAGGGAACAGGGTTTCTATAGGAAAAAAAAGAAAAAATCCTAATGTTCATAAAGACCTCTCTGAAAGAAATTAGGAATACAAATTAATTGAAGTATCTGAAAAATTTTTTGTGGACTTTTAGAGCTACCCTCTCCAAACCTCAGGGTGTTTCCATTTGGGGGTTTGGCCACCAAGGGCTGAAGCCCCAGAATACCTAAATGTATTCCCAAAGACACGAGAAAGTAAAGCTTCTGTGGTCCTGTAGACTGAGGTCCTGGCAGGTGCTGACAAAGAAAAGAAATGTTCTTGTGTGTACACCTATGACCAAAGAAGTGTTCTTTTGCATGAAAGAAGACAGTATTGATATTTCCAGAACTTCAGTTTTTCTAATATCCTTCACAATTTTTACCATCTATGAATATGAACTGTACTACTATTTACTTATTATTATTTAAATTGACACACCTTTTTTTTTACTTAGCCTTTAAGGAAAATGCCCATGAAATATCGTGTTTTATATGTTAGTTATATTTCTTCCAATATGCAAATATATATAACTTTAAAAAAGATTTATCCATAAACCACCTAAAATGGTCTGTTTACCATCGGTAGTACACTCAGCACACCAGGAAACATTGCCCAGTGATAAGGTTTGGGAGGGGCTCCCAGGCGTGATGATGGAGGAAAGCCTAGCTACACAGAACAACTGGAGAAAATATTAATATTAAATTAAAATTTAGCTCCAGATTATTTTTCCGTATGATCTTGTCAAATTGGGGTTGGAGTGAGTACTTCTGGTGTTAGGGAAGCCCATTTCAAGATTTTAACTCACCTAATTGTAGTATCTCTACTGTCACCCAACCAGAAATTGTCAACAGTAATATCTGTGAAAAGTTGCCAGATACCTCACCCTAATCCATATGCTTTGCCATGTGGCCAACCTGGCAGCCTATGGGCCAGATCAGTCTCCAAATGTATTTTGTTTCATTGGAAAAATCAAGGGAGTATTCATTAACAAAAAATAGAAATTAGGCCGGGCGTGGTGGCTCACGCCTGTAATCCTAGCACTCTGGGAGGCCGAGGCGAGAGGATCGTTTGAGCTCAGGAGTTCGAGACCAGCCTGAGCAAGAGCAAGACCCCGTCTCTACTAAAAAAAATACAAAGAAATTATCTGGACAACTAAAAATATATAGAAACAATTAGCCGGGCATGGTGGCGCATGCCTGTAGTCCCAGCTACTCGGGAGGCTGAGGCAGTAGGATCGCTTGAGCCCAGGAGTTTGAGGTTGCTGTGAGTTAGGCTGACACCATGGCACTCACTCTAGCCAGGGCAACAGAGCGAGACTCTGTCTCAAAAAAGAAAAAAAAAAAAGTAGAAATTAAAAGTTTTAAAAATCAAGAAGATTCACAAAAATTCCAGATTTCTGACTTCCTGGGGAAATGACATCAGTTGGAGCTAAGTAGTGCTCTCTGGCGCCATGCTTTTCTACTCATGCTAAGCGTTATCATTCTGTTTGATAGTATTCTGACCACACACTTAGCTCATTTGTATTAATCGCCTGTTTAAGTAAGTGTCTGAGGTTTGTGACTTCTGTAATAACCATTTCCATTTTTCAGATTTACTAGTCCTAACCTATTGGAAAAAAAGAAAATGAAGCTAGGTTTGACTCAAATTACTCTTTGCAGCCCAGGCTGATCTCTATCACTTTTTTATTTTCTAAGTGCTCAGAAACCAACATTTTATTAATTTGTGCCCAAATATTGCCTAATATTTTATTTTAGTCTCACTAATTCATGTTTTAAAGACTTCCTTCTCTCTAATTTTTGAAAATAACTATACGATTCATTTCTAGATTTCTATTATCTTGGCCTCTTTCCTCATGTACAGGATTCTTTGAAGACATTAACAGTGGTAACATCATTCTATTCGTAAAAGATGAGATGATAAAGCCAAGACCATAATTTGTCTGTCAAATGCCTTAAGAGTAGCCAGTATCATTCCTTGGCCTGAGCTTTATTCTACTTTACCAAGTTTTATTCTGTCCTTTTTATTTTGGAGATTATTTTTACTTGATAGAGAAACAAAAAAGTAGCTTAAAAGTTCTGTATTCTCTTAGTCATTCATCAATATTACATGAATACAATGAGTAGTGAGTTTATACTTTTCTTTCTCTTCTTCTTTCAAACATGAAGTGAATATTTTTCTATTTCATAACATTTTTGCAAGTCATAGTTCAAAATTAGATTCTAGTCTTCCTGATACCGTGAACTGAAATTTTGGGGGGACCAGAACCTTGATTTTTAAATTTGTTTATATTAATAGTAATAGTATTTATTATCATAATATTTAACTCATATTTTAAGTTAATCAAACACCATTTTTTAAGTGAAAATGATAGTGATATGAGGGAGAGATTACAAAATAAGAATGTTTTGAATGACCTCTAAGTTGAATCTGCAGGTTGAATACAGCAAGAAATGGAAATAAGAAGTTATCTATTTCTCTGAAAATATGAAATAAAATGTAAATTTCATCTCAGAAGCATGCACATTTTCTTATTCTCTGAAGAAGACTGTGAACCTTTGGTGACCCAACCAAAGACAGTTTCCTGAGTTAAAACCATAAAAATCAATTTAGGTTCAACTTACTAACAGTGAGAGTTTTTTTCCCAAGGGCAGAGCTGACATCTTTTGTAGTATAAATGAAGAATGGGTTGGAAGGTGATATTAACCAGTCCTCTCCCTTCTTCCTTGATTTAACCTGTGCCCAGGGAAACTCAATTTATAATTTCATCAATTTCACACCATTAATACACATTAAATTAACTTTAAAAGGTATGGAATAATAGTCTGAATAGGAGCCATTAAACCTAATGATTCTTAAATGCATTTATCACAGTGATGCATGTCTTTGAAAGGGCCATTATGTTTTTCCTTAAGATAGGAACGATTTGAAAGTGTAAACTTTATGTTATTCAGCTGAATATTCCTTAGTATTCATTTGGTTTTTAAAACATATTAAAATGGAAGATGGCTACTATAAAGTTATTTTTTAACTTTAACCTAAGGGGAATATTTCCTTTAGTTCCCAAGAGTAAGGCTATTTGGGGTGCTTTGTCCATGGTGCTGAAAATGGCTCTTCCTGAGTGGCCCCACTACAGGATTGGGTACAGAAAGGAAAATAATAAAAAGACTGGTACCTCTTCCAGTTAATGACTTATAAGAATACAAATATTGTCTCAAAAATTGGTGTATTGTTCAACTTCATAGTGTGCATAGCAAGAGAATTTGCACACATTACTACTTTGTATATTTGAATAATGTGCAACTTGTGGGATCAATTAACAAATATTTGTTTTCAATTTATTTAAAGTACTACTTAGGAATTTTCATCATTTTGCTTCTACAATTTCTTTATTCATTCAATTGTAATAACAGAAATAATATTTAATAGTTATCAATTTTTATTTGTTTTCCAAAAACTCTTCATTTGGGATTTTCTTAGGCCTGTAAAATCACTTTCTCTCTTTGACTCTATTATAGTAAACACTTTGGGCATTCTTTATGCAATCTCAAACCACAGGAAAAATCATACATCTTCAAATAATGGAACATTATTTTCAGTACCTTTTATAAGTACCTTTTATTATCCCTAACAAATTGTTAATAAACACTTAATACATGTAATTGTGAGGAGTGTAAATAATTTTGATATTTGGCCCTTGCCCTTGAGAAACCTAAAATTTTATAATTATTGTATGTACATGAAAAATAAAATAATAATAACACAAAGCAGTATGTATTACTAGAATTTAAGATCATTAAAAGACTGGACCTTTTTGACAGTTTCATTGATTTCTCTCTAATATGTAACACAGTTCCTAATACATAGTGAGTGCTCAAAACTATTTGATAAATTAATTAGAATGTGAATGAACTAATAAGTGCAAAAATCAGATGATATTGATTTACAGCTATCCGTAATGGGCATGCCATCTCCAGTTATCAAGTTATGGAAATTGATATAATCTTATCTGTTTTCCTCCATGAATTAAATTATCAAGAGCAAAAATAGTTCTAACATGTTTTGGTGTGTATTACATGCTAGGTATTTTCAAAGTGTTTTGTCTCTGCCACTTAATTTATTGATCACTACAACTATTGCAATTCCTCATTACAAATGAGAAAAGTGACTTACTTAAATAACCCAGCCAGTAATTAGAAATTCAGAATCAAAACTCAAGACTGTCTAATTGTGAATTTTAACCATTACTGTACCAAAACTCCAACCTATCCTTGAGTATTTAAGTGCTTTTATAACTTCCATGCCATCATGTAAATTCTAGCTCTTTAGAAATCTTTCTCTTGACCTGTTTATGAAGGATTTCTTACCTAGGTAAGCTTCTAATAGTAAAGAAGCCACTTTTCTCCCTCTTCATAGCTGGCAAAAGGAAGCTATATTCGTGGAGAAAAATGTAAAAACCAAGAGCCAGAGATAGTCTTCGAGTTTATATGGAAAATGGAGAAAGAAAATGATAGAAGCAAAAAGAATAGGTAGTCTTCCCTACTCTCTGCTCCTAGTTGGAAATGTTTTTGGAGGCTACAGAAAAGTAATAATTCTCTGACAACAAGTGTGTTGTCCCCTACTTCTTTTTGTAGCGAAATAGCTATGTCATGGGCTTCAGTCAAAGCCTTGAGGAAAAATGTTCCAGGCAAAGAGACTTATTTTTCAGTTTCCAACCAAGGCTAATATCAAACCCCCTGGACCTGAAGACCACCTATGTTCTATACAATTATATCAAACTTATTTACAGAAATATCATTAATAAGCCCATTGCGTCATTTTTCTCACACTATTTCCCAGTCTGATATTTCTTGTCTTTTTGCTATATTTTTGAAACTTTCAAATCCAGCATCTATTATTTAGCTGTCACCACTAATCATCACTGAAGTTTATCCAGAAAAATACATCAATCATGTTGAACTCAACTCAAAAGTAACAATGCTGATTAATTTCCATAAAAGAGTAGTAGGAGAATAGGTTTGATAGATTTATGTGCTTAGTTGTATTAAGCACATAAAATTCTTACTATTTATAAATTTGCATACTGACATACAACTGAGAAACTTAAAAATAAAAAAGTTAACTAAGCCCAACAGTGCTGTAAACATTCCATATACTGGCAACATTTAAATACTCATTTTCTTCATTAGAAAAGGCAGAAGACAACCTGATTTTCCTTCCTGAAATAATGATGAAGTTATGCATTAGGCGAAGTCACTGATATCTTATTGATGTTCTTGCTTACTCATCCTGTATATGTTAATTTCAGTAAGTATCTATAAAGGCTCACAAATTAACTGTGTGATGGTTTGATCACTTGCTGGAAGAGATTTTTCTCCCAGCCATTGAACTATGTATTCTGTTACCCAACAACCACATATAAAGAGAGGGAAATAAACTTCATCAGTTATAAAGACATTGGGAGAAAGGATGAGATAGCACATAACACATTTAAAAAATTTTTAATTTGGGATTAGATAGTATTCCCCTGCTTTATAGTCCCTCAGTACAATGAAAAATAGCATTAAATGTGATTTGAAATTAAACTTCTCCTATACTTTAAAATATATCATGGTAACACATGAATAAGTTATACTGTTAGGTTCTCTTTGTCATGGCCTTAACTTTTTCATAGCACTTTTTATCCCATTATTACTATGCTTTGATCTATATTTCACTGCCCTAGAAATTTCTTTCTCTTTTTACGCTAACTACTTTTATATATGCCGATGAAAATGTTGCACACCAGAGAGAAGTAAGAGATGAAAGAATTTAAAGACACACCTTTGACTTCCTTAATGGACATTTACCAGAAGTGAAATTTTTTTTTCTCAGTGTCTCTAATATATTTCACAAATGAGATCAGGTCACATTAATGTGACCACAAATTTCCAACTGTTCTTATTTACACAGTCATCATGTGGCTTGTTTTACTAGCACCCAGGGAAATACCATCTTCTGGGACTTTTTTTCCTCCATCAGGATATTTAAACTGGAAGCTCTGTCAGACTGCATCAGTGTTCCCTGAGCAAGCAGCAATGCAAACTGCAATTTTAGCATTAGCATTCTGCTTAGAACAAAGGGAGGCACCCGGAAGCACTACATACCAGTGCAGATTTTTCTGGTTTCCCTTTAGAGGGTAGCCACAGCCATTCGACTCTTTGGTTCATTTAAACAAGTCTCCAACCCTTGGCACCAGAACCAACACCTTATGTAGTTCTATTTGGCCAAGCCAGTGATTTTTGATTACTTCTTCCAGTAGGTAAGTTTGCTTGTGGCGATGATGGAGGAAGATTTGTTTTGCAAAGGGGTTATATTCTTGTCAAAGATTTATCATAAAAATATTAAGAAAGATACGGTTAACTAAACCACACTTTGTAAAATATTGCTGATTTTCTGAAGAAGCCTAATTTTGGAGTTAGAAGGGATCTGGAGATAATTAAAGTTTCCAAATGAACATTTAAACAGCAAAGAATTTATACTGCCTGATTTATGATTCCTGAAAAGAAATTATAAATCATGTATTATAAAAATGATCCCTAATTTGTCATTAGTGGAGAAAGCAGCTTTCCTTTTATCAAACCATACAAAACTACTTCCTGTGGGCTCTTCACTATGAGTATCTCTGATCTGATTGACAAGCAGAGCTGCTAACCACAGTGGCATGTTGTCGTCACTACACTTGCCAGCTTGAGAGAAGGTGAGTGAGTGATTGAGTTTCGGTTAGTTTCTATCTGGAGTTTATTCCAGATTATATAATTTTATACCACAGGTTTTTCCCTAGAATGTAACTGATAATTAATGCTCTCAATCTAGAATCATTTTTAATTAAATTAAATGGAATGTGATATGTTAGTTGTTTTGAGGTTGTACAAGTTGAATGCTTCTGTAGTGTATGAGAGTTTGTACATGTTCTCCTGGTTGAGAGCTGCCACAGATTAGGATTAAAGTGTAATATGTGCTCTTAACTAGATGTGCTGTATTATTTATTGCTGAACTATCAAGAGTGTACATTTTCAAAATTAGCTACGATGCATGTAATAGCCTAGTTTACAACTTGTTGGAGACTCTTGCAGGTGAAACTGGATTTAAATATAGCTTTTTTTCTTATTGGCTCCAATCCCACTTGGCATTAAGTGGGTGCCAAACTCCCACCTTATATAAGGTTTATAATGTTTTTGCAGAAGTTCAGAAATCTATCCAGAAGTGATGGTCATTATTGCTACGATCAGAGTCATCTCATTCCTAACAATATAAAGAGTTGTTTTACCTGTGCTATCCTTAATTTCTCACGTTTACCTGGTGGTCCAAGCCTCATTTTATGTGAGGTCACGTGAGGGCAATAACAAAGCAATTGAGTAAGAACAGAGCTCTTACTGTGCAGACAAACTAAGAACAAAGTTTTCAAACCTTAGCTGCACATTAGAATCACACAGTGCACTGTATGCATCAATAATTTCAAAAGTTCCCCTGGTAATTCTAAGATTTAACCAAAATTGAGACCCACTGCCTTAGAAAGAATTGTCTTCCTATATGATTTTAAAAGTCCTTTGAAACTGCTCTGCCTCCCCACCTCAGACAGCAATATCAGGTAGTAGATGATTTATCTACTTTTCAGACAAAGTGGAACGTGGGGGTCTCAAGGTTAATCTAACAATCTTGAGTTACAGGATTTGATGAATAATATTCATAAGAGTGCAAATGTATTTAGCTTTGAGAATGCAAAGCAAGATGTTTTATCTAAATGCTAATGTATTTGGAGTCAGCTCTGGAAAAGTAAAGTTTAAAACGGTGTTTAATTTTATTTTTCATATCCAAATATACAAAAGGAGTGTTTGAGTTGTTCAGCAATGTTTATCACAATTCTCCTGTCTCTGAGACCCATCTCAGTTTGCAGTTTGGAAAACACTCAAGCCAGTTTCCTCATGTAGATAAAATGTAGTTTTATTTGGCCAAGTCAGTAAGAAACATTTGCAGTATTTCTCAAAGGATTAAAGAGATAATGTATGTTAGAAATCTAGCATAGTGCCTGACAAGCAGTGGGTACATAATCTAAGTTAGTTTTCACCTTCCTTCTTCCATTTATTAATTTTAATATTAAAACATCCCAGGTTAACTTCAAGGCAATGGGTATGGAAAAACTATTATGTCCCATGTATTATGTTGATTCATCCGTTTTTTTCAAAATGGATTAATTCAAAACTTTGTGTATTTCTTTGTAATTCATTTCGAAATAATTAAAGAAATTCAAAGTCTTTACAAAATCATGCAGAAAATGCAAGATTTATTCATTTGCCTAAATGTTAAAATAAGGAAAAGAAAATAACTAAACTATGTCCTTCTTTTGATAATTGGCAAATATACTGCAGAAAGCACGTCAAATTATTTGAACGTTCTCATATTTTTTAATTGAAAATGTTCCAGGGATTCACTTGTATATATTATTTTTAAAGTATCTTAAATTCTTTTAGTTTTGTGACTGACCATTGTCATTTATTTATACAAGTTCTTTAAAGGCCTCTCATAAATCTTAACTCATGTGCATAAACTTGCTTCTACCCAACCAAGTACAGATTTCTAGCTCTTTTTTTCCAACATCTTCTGAGAGAGAGAGAGAGAGAGAGAGAGAGAGAGATTTTTCCACAACATATATTCTGAGATCTTAGCCTGTGTAAATGTTGATAACAACTGACTACTGCCGAAGCAATCCAATAAATGCCAAACTGACATGTTCTTAATTACAAAGAAAATCCCATTCCCACTTGGGTGCCATGTCTATAGCTCAATTTATTAAGAAAATATTTAAGTCATTTTAATAATACAGCTTCTGGACATCAAGCTATGAATCTCAATACTGAAATTGCTAATGCTTTTTCTATTCCAGTTGAATTCTCATTAATTTATATTTATGTACAAAAAAACTAATTCTGTATGGGAAATAGGAGCTAAACAACTGCTATTAATACCGAGACCTTAGATTCCAAGTTGCTCAACTACAGTTTATTAAATGCGCAGCAGCCCTAACATTATTAATACTTGCATTTGCTACATTCTTTCTAATAATAACCAACTTCATGAGAATTATAATAATGCTGATAAATGTTTGTTTTCCTGAGATAACAACTATGAATCTATCTTAGGTACACACAGAAGTGGGGTGGAGGAAGAAGTTACTTCTAAAATTCATTTTTATCTATTTGTTTTCTTTCTAATATTTTACTCATTACTGAAATTATATAGATGGCTCAGGGAAAAGCAATCTAATATTAAGGAAAAAGGGGTTTTCAGTCCTCTTTTTAAATTACATAGTTCATTTTAGCACCCAATTTTTTAGTTCATTTTGACTTCGTAAATGAGTTTTTCAAAAACGTTTACACTAATTACTCATTTTTAATTCAAGTAAGGGAGGAAAAATGAGGCTATCCTCATTTTTATAATTAAATATTTATAAAGTACCCATGGCATCTTTAGTGCATATTAATTAAGTCATAGGTGTAAATCAGCTGTACATTCTTGCAAGAAGCATAAATCCAATTTAAATAAGTAAATAAACATGTGATATGAACCCTCCCAAAATTGAATTCGAGATTGATTTTCATAGGTCAGAAAATAATATGTCTGAAACACATAAAACAAAACTAGTTTGAAATTTTTCAAATGCTGTGATCACTCAAATTATTTTAGGATAAAATGTTGTTTGAATTCATGTGGCTAAAAATTAAATTCCAGTGGAACTTATAACTCACTAGAGCATTACTATGAGAGTATATCTGAGGAAGGCCATCTGCCATATCATTGAGCCTCCCTCCAGCCCCCACTGAAAAAGACTCTTTGAGGTTTAGGCTGAGTGTACTTCTCTGAGGACACATCTGAGAGAATGCCCGTGTGTATACATTCCTTCTGTCTCTAATGGTATGAATAATGAATAAGAAGCTTATGAAATATGCACTCAAATGGTCTTCCTTTCTTTTTAAGAAAACACTATGCCACACCTATAATAAGGAAAAAAACTGAAAATGCTGAAATAAAATTTTTACTAAATTTTATATGACTTTGCCATAAAAGAATGGATTTCTGCATATAAATTTGAGTTCATGCTATCAAAAAGAATTATTATGGGGTGAGAAAAACCAACATTACACATTTGAAGTCAGGATCTTCATACCTGATTACTATGCTATAAATTGGAAAGAGCAAGTAATTTCATCCAGAAGGTTCATAATTTGAAAGATTTTGACTTAGTCTTTTAAAAAGAATACTTGTTTTTTATCCCTTAGAGCACAAAGAGAGGAAATTCTGTATTAAGGCTTCCTTTGATACTCACATAAAGTAGAGCAATCTCTCTCTCTCACTCTCTCTCTCTATATATGTATGTATATTATATGTGTATATGTTTTATATACATACACACACATATATTTTCCCCTCCCTCGCTCTCATTTCTTTAGTGAAAATAGGGCACTGTGGCTCATGCCTGTAAATCCTAGCACTCTGGGAGGCCGAGGCAGTAAGGACTGCTTGAATTCAGGAGTTCAAGACCAGCCTGAACAGGAGTGAGATCTGTCTCTACTAAAAATAGAAAAATTAGCTGGATGTCATGATGTGTGCCTATAATCCCAGCTACTCAGGAAGCTGAGGCAGGAGGATCCCCGGAGCCCAGGAGTTGGAGGTTGCAGTCAGCTATGATGACACCACTGCACTCTACCCAGGGGGATAAAGTGAGACTCTGTCTCAAAAAA
>NW_012147841.1:3112553-3120671 GCF_000956105.1 Propithecus coquereli
TCCTTAAAGTAGAATTTAGCCTGTTTAGTATTCAATTTTGATCCTTTCAATGGTATATGGATGGAGATACAGATAGATAGATAGATAGACACGTTGGTAATAGCTAATAACAAAATAATACAATAGAAGCTAATTTCTACATCATGGAAATCAGTTTATTTATTAGAATTTTGTTCATAATTCTGTTACCATAACTAACCTTTCTTTGTTTGACCTAAGCCTGCTAAAACCTCTACATTTATCCTAAAAATAAATGTGACTATGATGAGCATTCATCAGTTACTGAAAGATTAAAGTGCTTTGATTGCACACACATGTGTGTATCTTCTATGTTTTACATATGGAGTTAGGATCCAGGTTCAGTCAATATTACTTGCACAAAGACAGTTGTAATCAAGGAATAGACACTTATTTAAGCTAACAAATACCTGTCTGCCATATGGGAACTATAAAGATCAATGAATGCATTCTTCCTTCTTATGAATAACAGCCTCTGGCTGCCTTATATTTTCCTTGCACAACTTGGGGAAGGGAAATGGGAAGAGGGAAAAGAATCAACTCAAAGAAGCTTTTAATTTGTATAAGTGAGTCCACATTTTTCTTACTTGCACTTTACTTATTAAAACATACGGTGTTTGAACCAAACCTGATGTAGTATTAAGTCAGAAATGACAATAAGTTGTTTTCCAGTGGAAGTCAATACATTGATATGTTTTATATTATAATACTGCATAATGTAATCTATTCAATCAGATTTTATAAGTATTTATGCCAGAGCCAATAAATATCTTCAAGCTCATAGATCAGTTGCTTTATAGAATAATTAAATAAGTCAGGGAAATAAGCCTGAATTTCTACTATCTGGTAAAATTTTTGCTGTTTTTAATGTCTCCCCTTTGATAGGCACTTAAAAATTTGACATGTGGATGAATTTTGATCCATTTGTAAGTAAAATTTAATATGATAGAATTAAATGCACATACTTACTATTTTTATAAGACACATATAATAAGAATTAAGAGGAATTTCGAGTTATAAATTATTGAGCTTGAATTACCAACCCAATCTTTTTCACTGTGACTTTTTAAAGGATTATCAAGTTTGAAAAAAAAAAAATAATTACCATTCCGTGTTGTCCTGGATCAGTCTGAACTACATTCATCTTGAGACTCTTTAAAATATATTCATTTTTGCCAGCAATGGTTTGAATGAGCAGGACACTATTTTGCTATTTTAAATGATACCATGAAGAATATTTTTTTGGTTTCCTTTTTCTTGTTGGAAAATTGTGGGATGGCAGCCTCCTCAAAATCACCCCCTACCTCCACTCTCCTAGCACACAGACACACATACGAAGGTGGTAGAATCACATGATGTGCTGGGTTTAGGTTTTAGAGAAAGCAAATAACAATATAGTTAAAATGTCTTTGAGACTTCTTTAAATTGCCCATTAAGTTTACTATTTAGCCAGTTTCTTTCTAGCATCAGAACAGGTCAATTTTTTTAAATATCAGATGAGGTTGTTGACTTATAATTAGAACCTTGATATAAAAATATTTGGATCTTTAAACACTAGAAACACACATGGTTCAGTAAGATGTGACAACCAAGGAGACAGCAGACCTCTCATTTCACTGTAAATCCCAGGCCTAAGCTGGAAAATGCCTACACTATTGAAAGTCTCTCTCTCTCTCTCTCTTTCCCGCCCACCCTGCCACCTCCCCACCTCCACATCCTCCCTCTCCCCCTCCCCCATCCCTCTTCCCTCTTCTCTCCGTTATTCTCAACTTGAATACTTGAGTTTGTTTAATTTAAAGGAGAATATGACAAGACTCCATTGTTTTGCCAAAAAGTCCATTAGCCTTCTTGAATTATTTGCCTCATGGTGTCAGGCCAGCTCTCACTAAGAGTTGCCCAGGAAGCAGTAAAACACTCTGAATGAACTTAAGCCTTGAAATAAAAAGGGTGAGTTTAAATGTCATTTCTACTAGATACATCATTTTTGACAAGTTACTTCAACGCTTTGACCTTTGGTTTATTTAATTATCAGATGTGGACCGTAACACCCACCTCAAGCAATTGGTAAAAATTAAATAAAAAAATTTTCCTTTAGCCTAGTATAGAGTGTATCAATAGAGGGTAGGTATTAATACTATCAATGATTAGAATAATGGTTCTTTTTTAAAGCGGGCCACCAGAGGGTGCTAGAGAACAAATAGTTTGTAGACCTAGTGCCAGGTGGGGCCAACCTAGCCTCTATTAAATTACCACGTTCCTTGTCCTCATGTTACATGTCTGTTGTGTCATTTCAAAATAAACTGATAAGCTTAAGAATATGGAATATGTTTTTACTATTCTTAAATTTTTCAAATTTTACATTTGACAAGGAATAGGCTGTGCTAAGATGCTTCATTTCTAACCTGTTTTAAAAGAGAGAAAGATATAAAAGAGTAATTCAAAACATGAATTAGTGCATTTTCTTTGTGGTGCTACTGAAAGATACAAAATTGATGGCAGACATGTTTTGTTGTCCTTTCTATTTGTTAAGGGAGTACAATATAAAAAAATTTCAATACACACCCTTGAGTATATCTAAGGGGGTTCAAGCTACTACATTTTTTCACTTTCTGTTGTATGTAATAATTAATTTTGTATGAAAGTTGACATTCTCATTATAGTATGCCAATTCTAGGTAAAAATGAGGTAAGGTGGGGTATTCAAATTAGAGAACAAGCTAGAACAAGATCATTGAGATTGAGACTATCAGGTCAATCGCATCTATTTTCCAAAGGCTACAAGCACTTTAGAAAAGTAAATGTAATTTATAATAATGAGTTTGTATTCTGAGATTAGAGTTCATACTGTATTTTTAAATATGCAATTTTCAGACTTTGAATAGAGCAGTGGTTCTCAATTGGGGACAATCTTGTCTCCCAGGGAACATTTGACAATGTCTGGATACATTTTTGATTTGTTACCATCTGGGTAGGAGAGAGTGGGGGCTGCTTCTAGCATCTAGTGGGTAGAGGCTGAAGATGCTGCTGAGCATCCTACAATGCAAAGGACAGCCCCCACGACAAGAATTATTCAGCCCAATATGTTAACAGTGCTGAGGCTCAGAAACCCTAGAATAAAGCCATGAACTTTCAAAGAATATGTTGTATTGTTGTATGTTTTCTTTTGCTAATCCATGTCCACATTAGTCAAGTAGAGCTCTCTACTCAGAAGCACAGCAGTTGCCTTGGTGTTCATCTTTCATTTTAAACAGCAGTTTTCTTGAGCTTCCATTTACAGAATGTGCCATATTTACTTAGATTCTAATGGATATTAAATGTGCTTTGGAAACTTAACAAGAAATATGCAAGCTCTCAGTAAAGAGAATTTGTAGAAAACAAAAACTGAACAGCAGGCTTCTAGTATCTCCTCTCCCAAAATGGCCTTAGTGGATTCAAAAATGGAAAGTGTGAATAAAACTGCTTTGTATTTTAAGTAGAAGCATTTGGTAACTATTGGTATAATGCCTTCAGGACGTGAAATCTTCACTTGTTACTTGATCACTTATTTAGAAATGTGATGAAGTGTGAAGAAACTGTACCAGCAGGAGGAATCATTTAAAATTTTAAAAATCTGAAAAATCGTTTCTTAGAACATGTACATGGTTACAAATCATCTGGCATGTGCAGTAGAGCTTTCTCATTTAACTGTCATAAATCCACTGACTTTTTAAAACTAATTAATAGGCCAAAAGAGAACTTGACAGTAATTTATTTACATTAATTAGCTGATTTGAAGGAGAAAATGAAGCTTTTCACCTTTAACCTATAATTTGCCTATTTTAAATACAGCCAAAAAATGAAACATAAATTTCAAAAATCAGCAAAACAAGTTTGTCTTACTCACTTAATTTTAAACAATTTAAAACTTTTTATCATAGTTAATGCTATTTAAAAACTATATTCAAGTCGAATCTGCTTCATCCAGTTAAATTACGCTAATGTATAGACCTGTGCTGTCCAAAATGGTAGTACTAGCCACGTGGTTGTTGAGCACTTGGAATGTGGCTAGTTTGAACTGAGAGGTGTTGTAAGTGTAAAATGCAAACTGGATGTTGAAGACTTAGCACCCCCCCAAAATAAACTGATTTTAATTTTTATATTGATTACATGCTAAAATGACAATATTTTGGGTGTGTTATGTTAAATAAAATATATTGTTAAACTAATTTTATTTGTTTCTTTTTTGAAGTTAAAAGCTTATTTGTGGTTCATTATATTTCTGTTGGACAGTGCTGGCCTAGACCATTCAAGTTTTAATTATATAATCACTTTCAAAATCAAATAAGCATTTAAGAAATGATGGTGATATGAGGGCAACCGCGTAAGAATACGTAGTTCGCTAATCACTTTACCGTGTAGGATCGATTTCAGTGTTTAAGCCCCATTTAACATTCCCCATTTCCCGCATTTAACATTTAAAGCCCCATTTCCCCATTTCTGCCCTACTGGAACCTTCTGCTTCTAAAGGTTCCTCTAAACCATTCCTCCTAACACCCAGTGCCCTTTTCTCTGTATTTTTTGGGACACGGTGTTCCCTTTGTTTGAGATGCCTCACCTGCCCATCTCCGCCTCAAGTCTTCTTGATCTAACTCAAAATATTTCTTCTTCATAATGTTTTTCCCCAACTGTGAGTGGCTTCTCCCTCTTCTGATCTCCTTAGCACTGACTCAGTACCCTCCTTTCTCAAAGTGTGTTTCTTCTAACACTAGGACTATCAGATGCTACGTTTTCTGAGAAAAAAAAATTTTCATGGTTAAATGAGTTAGAGAAATACTGAGTTAAATGCAGTCAAATCAGTCTCTTTACTGGAGGATTTCACAGGGTCCTTAATAGATTAATCTGGATTGAGAACTTCTAAAGAGCGATGTGGTATGCAACGTTCCCAGTCCATTTTGACAGTGGAGTACCTTTTTCTTCTCCAGGCACATTACACAGCTGAGAAGTAACGTCATATACTATTATTCAGCACATACCTCTTCTGTGGCTTTTTCCTCTCGATTGAAGCCATTATATAAATCTTATTCATTTACTTAAATGTTTGAATTTTTATTTTTTGTTTCCTAACATATGCTGTATGTGATTTACTGAAGCCAGAAATTATCTTAGTTAAATTATTAATTACCTATTGATTTAGCTTAATATATCAAGTGATCGTACTACATTTGTATTAATCCTGTTAATAGTAATACTAATTGAACATATACAGTAAGTTACACCCTAGAGTTCTTACTACTACACAATATTTTTAAATATAAACTCTCATTAGTGGTAGAAATATAGGACAACCTACAACCTGTTCAGTATGGAATAGCTTTAGCAACACTAAGGAAAACAAATAAATACCACTGGTATTTCGTTTTTGAGGAGAAAAGGAATAAAATCATTGGAAAATATAGATTGGGTTCAGATAAAAGGTGACAAAATAAGAGTAGAAAAGAGATCTTAAAGTAAAAAAATGTACTAGGAAGAAGGAAATATTAAAACGAATAATAAAGTACTACCAGAAATATTTTAATTGTTAAAAAAAAACCACTTCCATCAAACATTAGCTTGTTCACTGTTAACTATAACTTAGTTAATATTTTTTCAAAAATATGCATTCAATGATCACTTTCAAAAGCCTAATTGCTTCATTATTATTTTACACATACATGCATTGGCTAACCAAAATTAGAATATTTATGCAAGTTGTAAGAGTTAAACCCTAAAGATGATACCCAGGAAATGCTTGTCAGGTCTGACCCAGGGACTTTCCCATCCCATTCTGTCCTTTATTGTCCCGATTGGTCCTATTGTAGCCTTTGTTGCCTGTTATATACTGTGTTTTTATGAGCCTGACTCTCCTCTACAGGTAAGATATGGCTGAGAGAGACTATGTTTTCTATTTCTTCATATTTCTAGTGCTTGGTATAATTCACTCAGTATTTTTGGAATCTCCCTGACAGTGGCATTAAACTAAACATCATGTTGAAGAAGGGAATAGCTATCTCCTTGATTTCTGCCTCAAAAATCAAGAGTGTGTCTTAGGATACAAGTTTCTCTTAATAAGCCATTATAAATATCATCCATGTACTATATTGTAAATGTTTTGATCAATTGATCAACAAGTATGTATTTACAATCTGTTTATTGTGTTTGGCAGCAGGTGCTTTAGGAAAGTAAAAGGCAAGTGAAACATGTACTTCTTTTGCCTTCAGGATCATGATCTGGTTGCGAAAAAAAAGACAAATTCATAATTAGAAAACACATGGAGAGTGAATGCTAACTTCTGTGGAACATATACTCCCCTTCAGAAAAGGGGAACCACTTTTGAAGACTATGGAAGCCAGAGGCATAGTTTGTATTATGTTCTGGTAAACATCACAGAACCCAGGAACATTTCTGAGGAGAGGGTCCACAAGACAAACCCTCTACTAAAATTAGATTTATATAGCCCAATGCAGAAATAAATTAGAGTCAGGGAAAGGCTGAGGAGAGAAGACCACGTCAAATGCTGTTAGCTTTAGCCCAAGCTGGAAAGATGAGTGTCTCTCTAGGGAAGTGGTCATGGGACTAGAGCAGGAACAGTTTGAGAGGAAGAGCAGACGGGACCTGGTGACTGACTGGAAACCACAGGTAAAATATATGGTAAAAAATATGAGATGGTCAAAAATAACCCCAGGGTTTTAAGCACAGATAAAAAAGTAGTAAGAGTCACTGATTTTGAGAATTTGCTCTGTGCCAGACAGTGTTTTGTGCACTTTTACTGGGTTTTTCCAAGTTTCATGGTATGCTTATTAATATAAGTACTAATAGTTGCCCCATTTTATGCATGAGCAAACTGACATTCATAGAGGAAATGTATGTTGTCCCACGTCGCAGTGAGCAGAAATTTTAATTCAGTCAGACTAGAGCCAATGCTCTTAATTTCTATGCTATTCTGTGTCACTGCCTAAAGAAATGATGGTGACATGATAAATTTGGGATGAGGAACTAATTCGGGAAAAATAAGAGATAATGACCTATATTTGAAATATAGTTTGAGTTTGAGACAACAGTATTTTCAAGTGGAAATGTCCAGGTGAGATTTGAAGATAAAAGACCTCAGCTTGGACAAACTGAAGATTTAAATGTCACAGTAAGCATCAGAGAGAAATAAAAAGTGCTCAAAAGAAGAGAACACAGCAGAGATATCAAACATCATAGTTTTTCAATAAATATAACTTCTTGGAGGTAATAAACTTGGTAAGCATACAGATTTATATTTCATGTTGTGTGACCCTATACCAGTGCTCTACAAACTTCTTTAATAATACATCTCTATTAAAACAGAATTGTTGAGCATATAACCTTAGTATATGTAATTTATTCTCCATTGTTTTCACTTGATAATGCAGCTAATGAAGAGTTCATACTGGGAGAAAAGGTAGTGATACCCCTTTCTGGCTTGCTTCTCTTTGCACTATCAGCATTAACTTCAATCTGCATTTTCTTTGCAGAGCCCTTTTTAAAGCCATTTCTCCATTTTGTTGAGTTAAAACTATTCGGTATTATCCAGGCACTTGCAAACTGCATTGTGTTACAATACCCTGTAAATGAAAGGACATCCCTGTCTAAGCCTGCATCTTGGATCTCTCGTTCTTATTGCATTTACACAGGTGGCACCAGACATTTGATTTAGGAGCTAAATGAGGGTACTGGTATCATTTCATATATTAAGTATCATTTTTTTTTACTTATGAATTGTCACTCTAGGATTTCCATTTCACACCCAATAGTTTCTTTAGCTGCTCCCCACCCTGACAGGGGGCTTCTCTGCACTTTGGAGAGCACTGACTTTGTCTTAACCTTCTCAAGAGTCAGAAGGCACGTCCTCAGACTCACAGTCCAGCATTTGCTGAGTGGGCAGGTCTGAGACCACTGCATCTACACACTGTGTAGTGTGCACACTTCAACTTAAAATTCACTCAGCTTTTCCCTCTCCAGATTCAAATTCTTATAGTATTGGTCTCTTCAGGCAACATCCTCACTCCTTTTTGATCATGTTAGTTTCCCTATTTTAAAAGACAGTTTCTATTTTCAT